>NW_018164879.1:317859-327997 GCF_001263595.1 Phalaenopsis equestris
CCCGTTCATAAATCGAGCTCAAAAATTTTATTTTTGTTCAACTCGTTTACTTAATGAACGAATCAAATATAGGCTCCTTAGCCAACGAAATACAAGTTGTTTGTGAACTATGAGATTTTTTGACATTTGTATGTGTGTCAATATCAAACTATTGAGAATTTGATAAAATTTCGTAGGGAATTTTCATTTGTCAGAGACAATTTAAAAATTGAATGAAAAAGTGCTATATTTGTAAATTGCCATGTTTGATGCCTCTTTTTTTAAAAGCGAAGATTTGCATACATGCCACTTGATTCTCTTATAATTACATATCTAACACCTAAATTTAAATTTTACATATTGTTGAACCTAAATTTGTCATGCAGATCATGCCCAAGAATTGGAGTGTAGACACCGAGAGAGTGGGAGAACAAGAGGGTGAAAGGAGTGATGCAGCGTTGCCGCTAACGAGCAGAGTGGGGGTCTTTCCTTAGCTCCCGGGCTCATTTTATATATTAAAAGAAGTTGTTAAAAGAGAAGATGAGAGTGATGCCTAAATGACTAAAAAGCTCAAATGGCATGAGTCCCCCCACATGAAAAACTGTCCTATTTATAGATAGAAAGATAAAGATGCAAAAATTATATCATTTCCCCTGGGGTGTTATAAGTTATTATGCTCCTGGAAGTTTGACACGCCTAAAAATGTGTTATTTTTCTTATACATTTTATGCACATTTTTAATGATATTGCGCTTTAGTGGAAGTTATTTTGCCTGTTTTTGGTTTAAGGTACAAGAGATAGACTTTTGGAGAAAAAGAGCGAAAATGGAGCAAAATGAAGTCAAATGGAGCAAAGAAGCACAAAGTGGACTGGTGCCTAAGTGTCATCTTCTGACACCTAAGCGCCAGACCCTGTACGTGGAATCAAAGAGCCCGACACCATGACATCGGGATCTGACGCCTAGGTGCCAAGAAGTTAGTTCAAGCTTTTAGAAAGTTGACGCCTAGGCGTCGCGTTTGGGCTCTTAAGCGCCATAATCAGTTCTTTTTTTAAAAAATACAATGTATTTGGAAAAAATTTGAAGGGGCATCTGAAGTGACTTGAGAATTCTGAGGGTTATTATAAATGTGTCTCTTCGAGTGTCTCTCTCTCTCTCTCTCTCTCTCTCTCTCTCTCTCTCTCTCTCTCTCTCTTTGGGACAAAAGAGAGGACTTTTGGCATTTCTAGGTCCTAGAATTCTCCAAGAATGCTAAGATATCGTAGATAGGAGTAGGAAATGTGGATTCTTACCTTTTCTAGAGAGATTGGAGAGGGGATTTTGTGAGATATCTGTAAGGGATTGAGTGAGCATTGCATAGATCAACAGGAAATTTTGTTGGAGGGATTTCATTGTTTTAGATATAGAGAGAGATAATGAAATACCTATCATTTTAGGGAGACCTTTTCCTTGCCACTGGACGAGCAATGATAGATGTGCAAAAAGGAGAGTTGACTATGAAAGTTAATAACCAAGAAGTTACTTTTAATGTGTTAAAATCTATGGAGTATCCAACTAAATGAAAAGATGATAAATATTACATAATGGATATTACTAATTAATTAGTTAATAGTCATTTTCGAGAAAGAAATGAACTCAAAATAAGTCAACAAGAACTGGAGGATGAAAATGAAATTGATGATCATGATAAATCAAATGAGATAAATACTGAGGATTCAAATTATGTTCAGGAAATTTTTTAAATTTTAGACACTACTGAAAATAGTAAACCACTGATTCCTTCAATTGAAAACCTCATGAACTTGAGATGAAGGTGCTCCCTACTCATTTACAGTACAACTTTCTAGGGAATTCATCTACATTAACTGTAATAATATCCTCTAATTTAATTGAAGATCAGGAAGAGAAATTAATGGAAACTTTGAAAAATTATAAGAAAGCCTTGGGATGAACGTTAGCTGATATTAAAGGAATCAGCCCTTCAACGTGTATGCACAGGATTTTAATAAAAGATGATCATAAACCTATAGCTGATCCTCAGAGGAGATTAAACACTTATATGAAAGAAGTTGTTAAGAAAGAAATTTTAAAGTGGTTGGATGCTTGAATCATTTATCCTATTTCTGACAGTGCTTGGGTCAGTCCAACCCATTGTGTTCATAAGAAAGGAGGAGTGACTATAGCAGTTAATGAAATGAATGAATTATTCCAATAAGGCAAGTTACTGGGAGGCGAATCTGTATTTATTATAGAAAATTAAACATTTCCACTACATTTTCTGGACCAAATGTTGGTTAAACTAGCGGGGCATCGTTATTTTTGCTTTTTGGATGGATATTTTGGATACCACCAAATACCCATAGCCCCTGAGGATCAAGAAAAGACAACGTTCACAAGTCCATATGGGACTTTTTCTCCTGGAAGGATGTCTTTCAGTTTATGTAATGCACCTGTAACCTTTCAAAGGTGTTTTATGTTTATTTTCTGTGACTTAATTGAGAAAGGAATTGAAGTTTTCATGAAGATTTTCTCAGTTTTTGGAATCTCTTTTGATTCATGTTTAGATAATTTAGCTAAGGTTTTAAAATATTGTAAAGAAACAAATTTAGTTCTCAATTGAGAAAAGTGTCAATTTATGATCGCAAGAAGAGCTGTGTTAGGACATAAGATCTCTAAAAATGGCATGGAAGTAGATCCAACAAAAATTCAAGTTATTGTTGAATTACTACCACCTACATAGTGAGAGGAGTTAGGAGTTTTTTAGGACAAGTTGGGTTCTATAGGTGGTATGTTAAAGACTTTTCAAAAATTGTCAAGCCACTGTATCATCTTTTAGAAAAAGACATGAACTTTTATTTTAATGAGGAATGCCTAATTGCCTCTAGTTTATTAAAGAGAAATTAATCACTGCACCTATTATTGTTTCACCTGACTAGGAAAAACCATTTGAATTAATGTGCGATGCAAGTGATTATGATATTGGGGCAGTATTAAGGCAAAAATATGATGAGATTTTTTAAGTTATATTTTATGCCATGAAAACTCTTAATGAAGCTCAAAT
The DNA here is from genome assembly GCF_001263595.1 of Phalaenopsis equestris. Lineage (NCBI taxonomy): Eukaryota > Viridiplantae > Streptophyta > Magnoliopsida > Asparagales > Orchidaceae > Phalaenopsis > Phalaenopsis equestris. Next base: position 320,898 of record NW_018164879.1, read on the forward strand.
TAATTATACCACTAATGAAAAGGAGTTATTGATAATAGTGTATGCTTTTGATAAATTTAGACATTATCTTATTGAGACAAAATGTATTTTGCATACTGATCATTCTGCTATTAAATATTTGATGCTGAAGAAGGCTGCAAAACCACAATTAATTAGATAGTCCTTCTAGTGCATGAGTTTGATTTCATGTAGTAGATATGAAAGGTATTGATAATCACATTGATGTTCATTTATCCAGGTTAGAACATGAAATTATGGTGACAATGTTATTGACATCATTGAAAATTTTCATGATGAACATATATACTCTATTTTTAGTGACGTTTTCTGTGGTATGTGGATATAGTTAAGTATATTGTTAGTAATTATTTACCGTATGGATTAGAAAGCCATTAAAAAAAGAAAGTTCATTCATGATGCATGGTTTTACTATTGGATGACTCTTATTTATATAAAAAATGTAAGGACTTAGTCATTCAAAGATGTGTACCAATTGAAGAAACCAAGGAAATTATTCAAAAATGTCACGAATCTGATTCTGGGGGACATTTTGGAGGGGATAGAACTGCATTCAAATTTTTACAATTGTGATTTTATTGGCCTACTTTATTTAGGGATGTCAATACTTATATAAAAACTTACGATAGATGTCAGAGAATAGGCAATATTTCCAAGAGAAATGAAATGCCACTAAATTTTACTTTAGAAGTTGAAATTTTTTATGTATGGCGTTTGGATTTCATGAGACCATTTATATCATCTTTTTGGAAATATATATATTTTAATTACTGTGGATTATATTTTAAAATGGATTGAAGTTGTTGCTTTACCCCGTTGTGATGCTTGAAGTCCTGTAAAAATTTTAAAGAAAAATATTTTTGTTTGATTTGGAATGGCAAGAGTGATCATTACAGATGGGGGAAGTCATTTTAAAAACATTATAATTGAAACATTAACAAGGAAATATGGGATTAAACATTGAATTGCCACAGCTTATCACCCTCAAATCAGTGATTTAGCAGAAGTATTCAATCATAAAATTAAAAGAATATTAGAAAAGCCTGTAAATCCTAATAGGAAAGATTGGTCTGTTAAACTTGATTATGCATTATGGGCCTATATGACTACTTACAAAACTTCTATAGGAATGTCATCATATATGCTCATATTTGGAAATCCTTGTCACTTACCAGTTGAATTAGAACATAAAACTTATTGGGTGATAAAAGAATTTAATTATAACATGAAAGACGCTGGTGAGAAACAATTACTACAATTAAATGGGCTCGAGGAAATTAGAAATGATTCTTATGAGAATGTTAGAATTCATAAAGAAAAGATTAAAAATTGGTATGATCGGCGGAAGATTTTAAGAAAAGATTTTGAGTCTGGATAAGTGGTTTTATTATACAACACTCGATTGAAATTATTTCTCAGAAAACTTAAGTCTAGGTGGTCAGAGCTATTTACTGTAATGAAAGTTTATCCTTAAGTAAGGGCATTGATGCCTAGGCGTAAAACCTGGCGCCTAAGGGCTAGCTTCCAGTAAGACCGACACCTAAGCGCCAAAAAACCAATGCCTAGGTGCCACAATTATGGGATGTGGACGTGGGTAAAACTGCCCCCAACAGTTTTAACCCATTTTTTTTTCCATTAAAACCCTCTAATCCTGTCCCTATAGCCTGGAATTTTGTATCTAGGTCTGAGAGAAGTAAATTTGGAGAGGAATTGAATTCTTATTCCAGTTTCTTTGTCAAAATGGTGAGTAAAAGAAATGGTGGTATGACAGAGAATTTTGTGCACAAGGACACCCAAACTTACTTCAGTTGCTTCCTTGCAACTAGAGTGGAGTGGATCACCGATAAATTGATCAAAGTTGAAGAGGGGTTAGCAATTTTGCACAACAAGTTGAGTGACATGTATCACTACTATGAGCATTTGGAGTGGCAGATGAAACTCCAATTCAACCTCTTGGCGTGTTATCAAGCGTACCATGTAAATATGTATCGTGAAAATAAGCGGATCAAAGAGAAAGTTGCTGAAGGCTTTCCTCACGCTCCTTTCTACCACGTGTAAGATTGTAACTATTTATCTATTGAAAAGGTAGAAGACAATTATGCCAACAATTACTAGTGATTGAAGTTTTATGTGAGTTAGAACTCGTTGTTTATGTTTGCAATTAGTGTGTCGACCTTAGAAGTTGGTGTGTGTTTTGTACTACATGATATGGTACTTGTATTAGTGTTGGATTGATCTCTTTTGTTTGTCTGTTATGTCTGTTGTATTGAAACTTATTTGTTGTTAATGAAATTGTGTTAAGTTTGTGAAAAATCTTATGTGCTAGTATGCTTGGATGAATTGATGTATGGAAGTTATGATTTAACAAATGAAAGTTATGAGTTGTTGGGAAGATAATTGATTAGTAGAACAATGTTAAATTTATATAATTTTTGTTCGGATACCTTAGGCTTGTTGTGTCGCACTTTAAAAAGCATATTTTACAAAATTTGGGCCTAGCGCCTATGCACCTTAATCGGCGCCTAAGCACCAGTTATTTGCACAGTAGGGCGCCTAAGCTTTGAAACCAGCGTCTAGGTGCCATACCAGCTTAACTGACTAAGAAAAGCTTAAATCATAAAATGAATTGGACCATTTCCATTTTCAAGCTTAAATCGTCGTCTTCTTCATCCATTTTACGAAAATTGACTCCTCAAGCTCTCCAAAGCTCACAATTATTCAATTTTTAGAGGTTAAAATCACCGGATTTTGTCTTCTCAAAGTTAGATCTACATTTTGACATATAAATTTTTTTGTTTCACCACAAATTTCTTCCACATTGAGTGGAGACCAAAAATTTCAAGTTTTGGATTTTTTATTGAGAAATCCATGGTGAGAAGCTTCATTTACTTGGAAATTACTTGTAGGAGCCTTTAGAACTAATATATGCAATTTATTTAGAATTTTTCTAGATATTTGAGATGGCTCCTAAAACAAAGAGAAGAAATAGAAAAGAAATTTTTGACAACACGAAGTTTGTAAATCTCAAAGCACAAGATAGATACAGTGATTTTCTTTTGTCAAGGAAGTTTATTGCGGAGCGAAGTTTTTCTAGTACTGGTGGGGTGATATAAAACTTGATTGCTGCTTGACATTGAGAAGTTTTCTGCTACTTCACTGTTGTAGTAGTTATTTCTGTTGTGAGAATTTTATGTGAATCTGCTTGAAGCTCCTGAGGATGAGGTATTTGTTCAAGGAACGGGATTGAGTTCACTCCCGAGAGGATTAATGTGATATATGGTTTACCTCCTGCTTGGGATTGCTACTGTGCAGAGTTGGAGCCTTCTGAGTTAGAGCTAGGTGAGATTATTACTTACCTTACTGAATGGGCATGGAGTTTGGAAGATCATAAACGAGCATAAGGTAAACTTTCTTCTTCTACACTTAATGCCCCATCGAAGGCATGACACTATTTTATTTCTGTTCAATTGCTGTCGTCGAACCATTTGAATGAGATGACTCATGAGAGAGCCATTTTGAGCTATTTCATTCATAAGATGAAATCCATTGATGTTGGCTCTTTCATCCTCAAGGCCATTTACACCTCCGTCAGAGCTAGTTCTTCAGCAGGTTTGTGTTTCCCTTCACTTATCTTTACTATCTGCAAAGGATCTGGAGTGAATTATGAGACTTGGGAGAAGAAACTAAAGCCATTGAAGCCTATTGGAAAGGCTAATGTGGAAATTTATGGAAGATCTTGAGGTACATCTTCTAATATTCTATTTCCTTCTACCGACCTTCTACCTCCAATGCTACTGCTCCACCTCTTGGTACTTGGGAAGAACTTCAAGATCAAATATTGGAATTCCAGTCCAATATGTTCTTAATGCAATGCCAGCTTCAGGATAATGAAGATCATCGAGATCACTTACAGCAAAATATGAGAATGAAGAGTGATTATGAAGCCAGCTTCAACACTTTCTTAGTGAGTTGTTTGTATAGTGACCATAGTGTCGAGTTTCCTGATTATCCTCACTACCTCCTTTTGAGCGCAAAAATATGATGGATGAAGATGTGGATGATGATAATGAGGAGGAGGATGAGAAGGAGGATGATTAAAGAGTATTGATTATTTTTCTGCTGTAGTTCTCTGTGTATGTTTGGTTTGTTTTAGTACTCTTTGATGTATGTTGAACATATATACTGCATATTTTACTTTTACTATTTACTCTTGCTCTAGTTTAGTTTATATTGCCTTTGTCTTAGATTAGTGTTTTACTTTGCAATTTCTGTGTTATGCATGTTGATTTTAGATGTATTAATACTCAACACCTGTTTGCACTACTTGCACCTGTACTGTTTCCATGTATAGTACCCTATTATAACTAATTTTGTTAAATTTTTCTCTCTTCAAACTTGTTATATACTTTGATGTTTTAAGCTATTTAAAAATTAAAGTTTGTGAGAGGGAGAAAAACTTTTTAAAACTAAACTTTATTTATTCTCAATAAACTATATATTTTTAAAATTATTTTAAAATAACCTGTGATATGTGGTGTTAACTTTAGAAAATTATATTTTTGATTTTATAAATGTTACAGTAAACTTAAGTAATTTTTTTTTATAATAAAGGGTAATTCTAAAGTTAAGATATTTAGTATAAAAGTATTAGAGTATGCTTTTACAATTCAGAGTAATAAAAATTGTATTTATGAAACATTAAGGATTTTAGATCTACACTTTAAAAATGATTAGAGACTATATGTAAAATCATTATTGTACTAATACACATTATTAAGTTAAGAAATTTGAGAAGTTATTAACCTTAGGAAGAGGATAGTGAAGTTCAAAATCATTAAAGGCTATCCATATATAATAATCCCCCCGAAAAAAAAAAAAAAAAAGTAAGCATTGAAAATGATCCTGAAAATAAAATAAAAATAAGATCAAAAGAAAAAGGAGAGCAAAAATAAAAATATTTGGGGAGAAGCATGAGGAGATGACTAATTAAAAATTGGCTTCACTTTAATTATCTTAAAGGAAAAAACTTATTTACACTTCTAAGCTTATTCTTAATTTTAAAAGTATTAGTATCTTTACTAATAGAGTTCAAACATATAATTATTTTCTTTTAATTCTTCTAAGATTACTTAGTGAAACAAATTAAAATTATTTTTAAAATGAATTGAAGATCAAAATTCCTAAATTGATTATTGAATATCCTTACATTTTAATTCTAACATGAGTTATTGAAAATTTTTCTAAAAGTTTCACTATCACATTTATGAGACAAAACTATAAAAGTATTTGAGTGAAATCAAATATCATATTATTATAATTGGTTTACTAAGTACAAGGGTTACTTGAGGATTAATAACATTTAAGTTTGGGGGAATTGACACGCCCTAAAATTGTTTATTTTTGTATGTGTATTTCATGCTCATTTTTAAGGATGTTGTGCTTTAATGAAAAATATTTTGTGTGCTTTTTATTTCAGGTATAAGAAATGGAGTTTAAGGGCAAAATAAGCAAAAAATGGGTCAAATTAAACCAAAGAACAAAAAAATATTAACCTGATGCCTAGGCTCCAGGATGTTCTAGAAGCTTGGCGCCTAGGCGCAGAGACTCTTATGCATGTATTTAATGAATTTGGATGAATTTTCAAAAGGTGTCTGAAGTGATTGTTGCTTATATTCAGTACTTTATATATATGAAGCATTTCCACACGTTCAAGAGCAAATCCAAGAAGAGAGGAGGAGGAGAGGAAAGTCATTTTTGGGTAGGTTTGACCACCATTAGGGTGAGCGGCCACCATAGTGAGAGTGTGGTGATTGTGAGTGTCTGTTGAGTCTTGTGTGAGTCTTGTGGAGTCAAGTTCAGTCAAGAAAGTTCAAAGGATTGCTTGGGGAAAAGTTTTAGATAATGTACTTTTGTTTAAGTTTTGTTTTGTAAACTTGATTTTTAATATATATCATGTTTTGTTTTGTTTTCCCCATGAATTCAAAGTTTTTTTTTTCTTTCTCCTTGCACTAAGAAGTAATCAAGTGTGGGGTTAGAATGTTTTGAAGATTTCTTTTATTCCAAAAATTTTTTTATGGTATTTTCACCAATTCTTAATTTACTTTGTAAACTGGTCATTTGTGATGTTAAAATTCGCTGCAAAACATAATGGCCCGGGAGGAATATGATTTCACCCAACTAGTGAGTACCACACTAAACCTTGGATGGATGGGATGCTACATCTAAGAGGGAGTGCAAATAAATAAGAAGATAAGTTTTGATGGGCATAGAATTGATGATTCTAGAGTGACAGACAAGAACCTTTATCAATTTGGTCTTTAGTTCGAGACCTGAGGCATGGTTGGTCCTATAGCAAGGGCATAGTGGGTAATTGACAGCGACTTTATATATGCTTAAAAATACAAGAATATGACACCACTACTAGAAGATTTAAATCCCTGGCAACAGCTCCAAAAACTTGATACAACTTTTAATATACAAGAATTTATGAACCCATATTTATATATATTTATAATGATTTTGTAAAGTATATTTATAATGATTTTGTAAAGTCACAATTTCAAATGCAAGTATACGTATTGCTTAAGTAATACAGGACTCTAGTGGAGTCCCGTTTATCGATCCCACAGCGAAGCGAGGTAAGAGGTCCTTAGTCAAATTCTAGTCCACTACAATTAGTCCTTAGTTTGGAATGTTGATTAAAATGATGTTTTATCTAACAACTACTCATAAATGCAAGTGTTAAATGTAAAGATAGTAACTATAACTAAATGCAAATTTTAATTCTAAAGAGACACCTTTCTGGAGGAATTGGTTTGAAGAATTTTGAGATAATAAAAACTAGTATTCTTATGCAATGAATCAGATGACGTAAAGGAATGAGATGCATTAAATATTGTATGTGCCAAAAAGGAGAAATTTTATTCTTTACCCTTTGGTCCAGACATAAAGAACATTGACTAATCCTATGCTTGTTTACTGAATCCGTGGCTAGGCTGGAAGGATACCGGCTCTCACTTCGGAGCTCCCACGTTCCCTCGCCTGAGGGCTAACATCTCCGCTTCAGTACTCAAACAATAGGA
>NW_018164879.1:328206-336638 GCF_001263595.1 Phalaenopsis equestris
TTACAAAAGAAAAGTAAAATGAAAACAATGACATAATCTTCTCATACCATTATTTCCAAACAAGAAGAGAGAGTAAGAGAAACACATCACAAAGCACGAAGAAAACACATCGGAAAACTTCATTTCAAAGCAAATCCACTAGATAAGTGTTTACAAAACCATAAGATAATTAAGAACACAATACTTAGTTTTTTACCTTTGAAAGAAAGAACAAAATCTCTCCCACAAAGTCTCCCACCGATCCATGCAATGCTAGAACATCTCCTTACAAATTCTCTCAAAATCCCCTCTCCAATCTCTCCAAAAGGGTAGAAATCTACATTTCTACTTCTATTCTAAAAACCCTAAACTTTCTTCACACTTTTCCTAACATTCCTCTCACCCCCTAATATTCCTCTCACCCAAAAACCCCCTTTTTCTAACCTAAATTTGTTCTTTTAAAGTGTAGGGACGAAGTTTGAAGAGTTACCACAAGAATCGTTTCAAAAAGCGTCAAAATAAGTTGAATTTCAGCCCATAACCGCCAAAAGTCGGTCCATAGTCATCCCGGGCACCGTTGGAGGGCTTGAGGAGCTCCATCGATGATCTTTTCTGTTATTTTTTGGTCTTATCGGGTAAATCTCGCCGTCGGCGCCATTTTGGGCGTCGTCGACGAGCAGACTGCGCAGCTCCACCATTTTGCTCCGTTTGGCTCCATTTTAGCTTTGTTTCGCCTCATTTCAGTTGTGTTGTGTTCCTAACAAATAGCCCTACAAAATAAATATCAAAACAACATTCCCTTAAAGTTTAATCTCAATCAAAAATATGCAAGAAGTGTAGAAGAGATTAAACATCGAAAGACTTATCGAAAGCATCGAAAGACTTAGACTTATCGAAAGGTGACAAGACAAAATTTCATTTCTTGCTCGTTTTTGCTCCAAATTGCACCGTTTTTGCATCTTTTTGCTCCAATGATCATAATTCATCATACCTGCAATAAAACATCAAAAATACCCTTCTTTAAAGTGTAATATCATAAAAAATAGTGTAAATATGAAAATCTCAACATATTTTTTTTTGGTCAGTAATCAGGAAGTGAAAAGCTAGAATGTACTCAGCATAACCATATCAATCAGGGACTTGAATTTAGATTAGCCAATATTTTGTATACACTCGGGATAGAGTAAATAATATGTATGCTTCTATTTGTCGCAAAACTCAATTTTATCTTTAAGCATTTGATTCATACACTGGTTACAATTTCTTTGCAAGGGGAAAGACTTTTTATTATAATCGTATTCCTTCACACATCTGTAGTTTAAGAAACTTTGCATCTACTTTTAGCTTTGCATTTAGAAGTAGAAAACTTTAGTTTATACCCTTTTACAAACCTTTCGATGTTAATCTCCTACAAATTTTATATACATCTTGAGTAGAAATATTTCTAAGTTGACATATAAATTCACTTATTCCCTGTGGGTTTCATATTAAGACTTTTAAAGAAAACTCTATATTACTTGAAATTATACATATACTTGTGTAGTAGCCTTAGTGTGTAAGTCATTAATCAATTTTATAATATATTTATTTTGCACACTAGTTGCTGAATATAAATTGGGTCAAGCTTTTGGTCATTTTTCAGAACTTAAATAATTGTGTAATTGTAGGTTGGGTCATGAATTTTCAAGTGATTTACATATTATACATTTCTTATTTTTTCAAGTTTCTATGATGCGCTCTCTAGAGTTTCATGTGATATGGATGTGCTGCTATACTCGTGCTATTTTTATTAGCCATGCTAACCTTCTCAACGATGTTAATCCCTATTCTTACATACTTGTCACCTTTTCTTCTTTCACTTTCTCTTATAGCTTGTGTATGATAGCTTGAGTGTGGTTCACATAATTAAATGATTGACTGGATTTAAAATGTAACTATATTATAACTAGATTATGTAACTAGATTATTTTTTCAAGTTTCGTGTTAGGGTTTAGATAGGAATCCTGATAATGTAACTAGATTATATAAATTTTTTTTTAAAAGATGTAGCTATTCATTAAAATAGATGGATACAAATTGATTTTTTAACATGTGAGTTCTTTACTTTAACAACTTCTATCTGAACCCTAACATTACTTGAAATAATTAGAAGGGTATAATTACGTAGAAATAATTACCTAAGGATAATTAAACCTTTGAATTTTCACCTAAAACAATTAATTTATATTAAATTTTATTTGGATTTTAATATTCTAAAATTTGTGTTAAGGAATCTTTAAATATTAGAAATTGAGAGAGATTAGACATGCCAAATCCTTAATAGAAAAATGTTCAACCAGATATAGTAATTCTCGGGGAAGTTATAGATGAATTTGGGCCTAAGAAGAAGAAAAAAAAGAAAAAAACCTATTCATAGCACTAAATTGAAAATAAAAATCAAAATAAAAAAGGAGTGCACAATAATTTTTGAGAACAAGCTAGAAGTTGAGCATAATAAATTAAAAGCACCATTTAATCCATTTTCTAACTCATAAGACTTAAAACCCTTTTAATAGAAATCTTAAATATTATATTTTGGAAAAGTTAAGAGATTTTAGATTTTCTTAATTGGAGATTAATTAACCTAAAAATATATTTGAGAAATAAAAATATTACAGCCACACCTGATTATTAGTTTTGAGGTTTGCGTTGGCTACAAAAGAGGAGAATCAAAGTAAAGGCTAGGTTGTTAAAAATTAAGAATAATCTAACTCTGAAATGATATTTGTACTTTTTCTATCATACTTATTTAATCTTTTAAGAGAATCATAATGTCCCACACGAGAGCTACGAATATCATTTTGAGTCATAGTTAGGTATAAGACTACGTGGTGGCAAATAATATGTATTTTTGGGAGAATTGATTTGATGTAAATTTACATTATTTATCAACTTTAAATACCATATTTTATTCTCTATTTATCATAATTTTTTATGGAAGATTTTTAGCAGTATTTTACAGGTTAAATGGGTTAAACGTGCGTTACAAAGCTAAAATAGTTAGCAAGAAAAATGGCTTAACTGACATAATTACACCACTTTTAGGCATAGTTACACTACTTTTGGGCATGATTATGCCACTTTTAGGTGTAATTATGCTAGCCCCTTTTTATTTATGGTATAAGCATGTTGAGATATGACATAGCCATGCAGCTTTTTTGTGTAATTATGTTGGGTGCATCGTAATTATGCAGGGAATGGGTGTAGCTATGTTGCGACCCGGTCAGACTTATTTTTAAATTTTTTTTACATAAAATATTTTGTAAGATAAATATAAGGAGATGCTTTAGGACACCCTGAAATAGGTTTGTATAGTTGAAGAGGGTTTCTTGCAGCGTTAAGGTTCTACTTAAGAACTTAGTGCGCTACTTAAAAACCTAGGGTACTTTTTTCTTTGAGTTTTGAGAGTATATGTACTAGTTGTTGTTGTATGAGGATAATCATGGAGAGCTTTTCATTGTACAATACAGAGGTGATATATTGTACAAAACACTTGGATCTGTTGTAAGCCTATGTATTTTCTTATATTTATATCTTCAATGTTTGTTATAAAATATTCCATAATTTTCTATCTCACAACTTGTAGCTAATATACTTTCATGCTCAAATGAATTAAGGATAGGCTTTTTCTCATTATTTTTGCAATAAGTTTTCTCTCACATAAAATTTTTTATGGCTTTGATATTTGTATGGCGATGTGTTAACCTTGTGATTTTCATTTACTTCTAATCTAATCAATTAGAATGTTAAAACATATTGTGACTTAGGACTTTCAACCATCGCCAAGTGAACAAGTAGGTTAACATACAATATCCTAATAGGATTGACATATTGCCATTAAGATTTTGCATCATAGATAGGAGATATAAGAAATCTAGAGAATTGTTGTATGGTTAAGTCCCTTTTAATTGTAACATTCTTCTTCCAAACTAAACATAGGCTAAGGATGATTGTGTTCCTGGTTCTCAACTGTTATGTAGGGGAACTCATAAGAAAAATTTATGAGCCTCGTCATCTCTAAAAAACTCAAAATTGCTACCTACCTTTTCTATTGCTTCCTTTCTTAAATTTGTTTACTGCATTATTTGGGCCTATCCAGTTTTCATTCTTGCAATTAGATTTCTCCAAACTAGATTCAACAGTGTAATACACAAAAATTTCCTATATTAGAAATATTTTGAAAACTATCCTTATGAAATTGATACATAAAGTTTTTATATGTATATTAGTCGATTGATAAATATACTTATGTGATTGACTGACTTGTTATATAACAGATGTTGAGCGTCAGTGAGTATAGTTTTTTTCATTACCTGAATATTAGCCTGATTTACCTCCATTCTATCTCTGAAAGCTTATATCCTAAAATTATGCTTTTAGTGACCATGAACTGACATGTTTTTCAATTTAGCACAAGCTTATTCTCTAAACATCTTTGTAAATCTCTTGTTAGATGTTCAAGACATTTATCAAAAAAGAGCCACCAGACATGAAAAAATCATCCTTGAACACCTCAATCTCCATCTCTACAAGATCATAAAATATCAACATCATACATCTTCATACAATGATAGAGGAATTTCATAGTCCAAAAGATATTCTCATATTCTATTAAAGGCAAATTTACCATAGGGACTAGTAAAAGTGGTTTTGTCCTGGACTTCAGTTGTTATAGAAATTTGGTGGTATCCAAAATATCAGTCTAGGAAGTAAACATAAGGATGTTCAATAAATTTAATATTTGATCTAAGAAAGGTAGGGGAAAATGATACTTCATAGTGGCTTCATTCACTTCTTATAGTTGTAAAAATCATCCATTCAATGGCACTTCTAGTGGTTATAACTTCATTCTTTTAATTTTCCACTGTAGTCACTTCTCCTTTAATTGGGATGTAGTAGATTGGGCTTACAAAAAGACTGTCTTATATGGGATAGGTAGTTCTTGTGTCTAATCATTTCAAAATTTCATTCATTGCTACTTCATTCATCACTATGTTAATCCATCTTTAGGGATCAACCTTTTGCTCATGTTTCTCTTTAATGAAAATGTTGTGCATGCTGCCATTAGGATCAAAGAGTAGATATTTGGTATCATGTGTCATGCTATGGAACTAACATGTGGTGTCACTGCCTTGCCTCATGGCAGCGCGACTCTAAAGGATCAACAACCATGGTTGATAGTGTTGTGGCACCCAACCTTGCACCTCAACACTAGCGATTGATGTCAAGAGGGTCAATTAGAGAGAGTAATCCCAACATCACAACATCGAGCATGGGCATTGAGGTGCAATAAGTGGGCATTACAATGCCGCAAGATGGTGTCATAGTGCCAAAATTAAATCCCTAAAGCCACCACTCTCGGGTTCCTCCATGTCATGGCATTAGGCATTAGCACAAAGGCATCCAGCCTTGGTGTTGGGAAGCTAGGCTATAAATTAGTTTTTTGAAGTCTCCATCTCCTAGAAGTTTAGGTGCAACTACATTTCAACATGAAATTCACTTGTTATAAGCAAATCTTGAAGTTAAAATTAACTTGAAATAGAAAAAATTGTTCAAAACTTCAAAGCTCATACAAATGTGAATTCACAATAAGCTCTATAAGGGCACATGGCAGAAAAAAAAAGCAATGTTATACAAGTCATCGGATATGTCATCATTGTCATCGCCACCTTTGCCCATTGTGCCACTCGGTCTAACCTCAAAAAAGAATGTGAATAGAGGAGGATTGAGGTGGTTGTGTAAGTCCCCTACAAAATATTGGCCAAATACTTAGGCATGCCAAGCGAATTATTGAGCCTGCAAGGAAAAGTGTTGGTTATGCTGCTGCTTGATACACAAAAATAATATATTTTTTAAGTACCTATTTTATGTTTATTTTTGGTGATATTGCAATTTAAAGATGGGTATTTTTGTGTTTTTGTTGTAGGTATATAATTTTTAGGTATTTGGAGCAAAAATGGTAAAAAGGATGAAATTTAGAGCCAAAACATGAAATTTTGGGATTCTGACGCATGATGTGCTAGATCGGCGCATGATGCGCCAAAATCTAGAGAACTGGCACATGATGTGCTAGGGATGAATTTTTCAAATTAAGGCAGTTAGAGACAATTTTTTGTGCAAATTTCAAAAGAACACTTGTTCTACACACCTCTTAGTGTAATTCAATGCATCTAGACACTTTATAATGTTCTTTTATGAAGGGATATGACTCTTGGATAAAATGACACATCGTTTAAAATCAAAGAGTTGACTTTTGGAGGAAATTTTGAATTCTTTTCCAAAGGAGGCAGCCCAAAATAAAGGAAGAAGCCTCATAGAGTTGAAGGAGGCTTTTAGGTGTGGCGTGAGCGAGAGAAAGGGGGCGTGAGTTAGAGATAGAGAGAGAATAGGAGATTTTCTTCTAGGGTTGTAAGAGGAGAGGGAAGGTGAGAGATTTCTTCTTTGTTAAACTTCTAAGAGAGAATTTGGAGTGATTGTAAAGAGAGAAAGACTTGGATAGAACTTCTAGGGATTTGCTTGGGAAGGATTGTGAGATAAGTTGTATTTTTATTTCTTTTGTTTTGTAAACTTGTTTTCATATATGAAATCGGCGTTTTATCGTATCCTTCTCATGAATTCTGAGTAGTCTTCTTTATCATTCTCCCTATATTGAGATATGGTTTCGTGAAGAATAGATTTTATTTTCCATAATTTTAAATGATAATAATTTGTGATTATTTGAATGTGATTCCATAATTTTAAATGATAATAATTTGTGATTATTTGAACTCCGATCTTCATTTACTTTTCGATCTGGCCAATTGAAATGTTAAAACTTGTTGAGAGACATATCTACAATAATGAGATATGATTTCTACAATAAAGAGAGAATCACATTTGATTTCATGAGAGAGTATGTTATCCATGAGATTGGGTGCAAATAAATAATGAAATATACTTTATTGGATTGGAAATTTTAAGGTGACATATTAAAATCCCCAATTTGGTCCAATCGATTGGAAACTAATGTGACATTGTTAGTCCTCAGGGGAGGGAGTAGTGGGAGCTTTTAGTGGGAGTTTTGGAGTGGCAGCCGGTATCCTCCCAGCTTAACCACAAAATTAGGGATCAAACTCTGGATAAGTCAGTCATCTTTATAGCGCTCGGAAGAGGGTAAAAAATAGAATTGCTCATATTTATCACAAAACAATTTATTTCAATTTCTTCACAATCCATATACTCATTGTAAAGGGAAATATATACTCATTGTAATAAAGAAGGATGCTTTCTTAAATTTGAACTTTCCGTCACAACAAAAACTTTGTTTGATTTTTGTAATTTTACTTTTAAAAGTTTAGTATTTAGTTTAGTTTAACTTTTGTAGTCTTACATCTACATTTTAATTAATATTCACTGAGTAGTTAATTTTCAAACTTTGCACTTTACTTTTACTTTTATTTTTGTTTTTGTTATAAAATAATTTTCATAATTTAATTTAGGATTTTTCAACTTCCCTATGGGATCTATATCTAAAACTCCATTAGAGCCCTTTATTACTTGAGTGATGTGTATACTTGCGTTGATATTAAAGGAGATTTGGTAGTTTAAAGAGAATTTTTAAAGATAAATTATTTACATAAAGAGAATTTTTGACATAAAGAGATTTTTTGTTGGGATTATATTGCATATTTATTATATATTTGTCGTGTGTACTTTTGTAATTTTAAAAAAATATTTACAAAATTCTCACACTAAATCTGCCCGCATCAAGTTTTTGGCACCGTTGTCGATGATTTAAATTAACATAAAATATGCAGAAAAAACATAACATACTAGGGGCACATCAAGTTTTTTGCGCCATTGTCGGGGAAGTAATGACAACGACTTTTTATATGCTTAAAATATAAGATAAATATGGACGTAATAAATATTCAACAATTGTAAAGTCACACTTATCAACGCAAGTATACATATCGCTCAAGTACTATAGGGCTCTAACTTAGATATCGATCCCATAGGGAGTGGTTTAGAACTGCGAACTAAGATTTTAGAAAAGCAATACTTTAATCACAACAACAAAGTTCAATTTGCTTATCTGTCACTAATAGGCAATTGAAATAAGTATGTAATTTTAATAACTATTAAATAACTAATGATACTAATGAGGGTTTAATTGTGATATTTAATATATAAGAATAGGGCTTAATTTTATGATATTCAATATATAAGAAAGCATCATTCTTCTTGTCAAGAAATTATAGTAAATGGATAAAATGAATTAGTTCAATTTATATTGTGCCAAATATGAGCATTCCTATTCTTTACCCTTTGATCCAGACATAAAGAACATTGACTAATCCTATGCTTGTTTACTGAATCTGTGGCTAGGCTGGAAGATTACCGGCTCTCACTTCGGAGCTCCCACGTTCCCTTCG
>NW_018164879.1:336860-350810 GCF_001263595.1 Phalaenopsis equestris
AATTCAAATCACCATTTCACAAATCTCGAGACAAGGAGAAAGACAGAGAAAACTATCAGATCTCATGTGGAAAACACAACAAAACTCAAAATTCATATATAAAATCAAAGTCATACAAACTACAACAAGTAAATAACTTATCTCTAATTTATCCCCAAGAACACTCCTCGAAGTTCCTCTGAATCTCTTCCTTTCTTTACAGCACACAGAATTCCTCTTCGAAGCAGTACGGAGGAAGAAATCTCTCACTTTCCCTCCACTCTTACAATCTCTCAAAGAATTCTTCACAATATGGGAACCTTTCTAATCTCTAGGAGCTCTCTCTAGCACTTCCTCCACTCTTTAGATTCTCCCCCTTTTAAACAAAAATTGTACACATTCAATGCATCTATTGGCATAACCGCCGAGCTCGCCGTCAGCGGCCTTGATGGCGCCGTTGGTGGGCCTGCTTGAGCGGAGTTCTGAAGAATTTTGCCCTGTAGCCTCGGGAAAAACTCGTCGTCAGCGGAGTCAAGGCCACCGTCGGTGACCTAGTTCAAATCTCCACATTTTGGTCCTTTTCGCTCCAAATTCGCTCCTTTTTGCATCTTTTTGCTCTAATGATCCTAATTCATCATTCTTGCAACAAAACATCAAAAATACCTTTCTTTAAAGTGCAATATCATTAAAAATAATATAAAATAGGTATGAAAATCTCAACATATTTTCCTTGGGTCAAGTAACATAAAATATTAGTATTTTATTTTATTTCAAAAAAAATAAAAATGAGAGTGTTTTTAGTTGAGTTTGAACATTTTATTATTTAAGTGTGTTAGCTTGTTTTTAATTACTTGCTTTATTTTATTTATGCATAGTGTAAGATTTGAAAATTTTGTTAGAAAGAATTGTTAGAAAAATTCAAAAACAACAAAAAGAGAAAGATCCTTTTAGTAAAGTGGCTTGCAATTTAAATAATGCTAGAAATGAAAATAAACATCATCAAAGACCTTTAAGAGATTATGTTAATCCTATAGTAGATGAAATTCATTTGAGTATCATTTGAGCTTAAACCTGTTATTATCCAAATGGTTCTAAACAATCAGTTTGGGGAACACCTACTGAAGATCGTAATTTACATCTTGCTAGTTTCCTAGAATTATGTTCTATATTTAAATATGATGGAGTATCGAATGATGCTGTCAGACTTAGAATTTTTCCTTTTTCACTAAGAGATAAAACTAAGATGTGGTTAAACTCATTAGCACCTAGAAATATCAGAATATGGGGAATTTATCACAAAAAATCTTATCTAAATATTTCCCACCTTACAAAATTGCTAAGCTTAGAAATGATATCACATTATTTTGTCAGTTTGAAGGAGAATCAATTTATGAAGCCTGAGAAAGATTTAAAGATCTCCTTAGAAAGTGTCCACACCATGCATTGCCAGATTGGTTAATAATTCAAACCTTTTATAATGGGTGTTGGATCTCTTAGATCGATAATTGACGCTGCTGCTAGTAGATCATTAATATCAAAACCATTCGATGAAGCATATTCATTAATTGAAACGATGACTACAGATAATTTTCAATGGCCCTCTGAAAGGGTAAATCCAAAAAGTGTAGCTAGTATTCATGATTCTGATGCTATATCTATTTTATCTTGAGGAAAACTGATTGGATATATGTCAGGATTTATGAAGTTGACACCACAACTTGAAGATTTTAATCCCAAATGCAATAAACAATTTAAACAATTATTCTAATAACCCTTATGCCAATTATTATAACCATGGTTGGAAGAATCATCCAAACTTTAGTTGGAGTAATAATAATTCTAATGTTGCAAATCCGTAATAAGAAAACAACACTGCTGCGAACCCATTGGAAACTCCAACAATCAAGGGAATAAATCTTAAAAACCTTATTACCCCCTAAGATTTAATAATTTGCAAAGTAAGGAGAAATTTGCAACAATGAAAGAATTGATATTGCAAATGGATAGTCAATTACAAAGTCAATGAGCTTCTATCAGAAACATGAAAAATCAATTGAAGCTTCTATCAGAAACATGATTCTATCAGAAACATGAAAAATCAATTGAGATATATTGCTACTGCACTTAGCAATAAACCTCTAAGAAAATTGCCTAGTAATGCTGAACTAAATCCTAAAGATCAGAACAAAGATCAAATTAAAGTTATTCAACTGAGGAGTTGAAAAGAATTAGAAAATATAGTTCAACAAGAAGTTGAAGTTGAAAAAGATGAGGTGGAAAATGAAAAATCTGCTGAACATTTTCATTTTGAAACAGAAAATTCTATTAAATCAATGAAAATCACTGTAGAAAGACCATCACCTCCATTTCCTCAAAGATTGAAGCAGGAACATAAAGATAATCAATTTTTGAAACTTTTAGAAATTTTGAGGAATTGAGGAAATTAGAAATTTTGAGGAAATTAACAATAAACATTCCATTTGTTGAGGCTTTGGAACAAATGTCAAGCTATGTGAAGTTCATGAAGAATACTTAATAAGAAAAAGAAATTTGTAGATAATGAGATTGTTTCATTTAGCGAAGAGTGTAGCGCTATAATTCATAAAAAATGCTTCCTAAAAAACTTAAAGATCCTAAAGTTTTTATAATCTCTTCTGCTATTGGCGAACGATTTTATGAAAAAACTTTATGTGATTTAGGAGCTAGTATTAATCTTATGCCGTTATCAATTTTTAGAAGGTTGGGCTTATAAGATATTTCACCTACAACTATAACTCTTCAGTTAACTGATCGTTCAATTACCTATCCTAAATGAGTTATAGAAGTTGTTTTGGTAAAAGTCGTTAAATTTATTTTTCCTGTAGACTTTATTGTATTAGATATGGAGGAAGATAAAGAAAATTATTAACATTTTAGGAAGACCACTCCTATCCACTGTAAGAGCTTTGATAGATGTGCAGAAAGGAGAACTAACTATGATAATTAGTGGTCAAGAGGTTATATTTAATATTGCAAAATCAATGAGATACCCTACAAAAGAGCAAGAGATTGAATGCTTCATAATGGATATAAATGAATATTTAAGCCATAAATATTTGAAGAAAACTTTTGAAAGAGAATTTAAATAAAAAGGAATATATAAAAAGGAATATATGGAATATCAAGATGAATCTATGGAAGTGAGTAAAGAGGATATGGATTATGTTCAAGAAATATTTGAAATGTTAGATCCTATAGAAGGTAACAAGCATTTGATTCCATCTATTGAGAAACCTCCTGCACTAGAACTAAAAACACTTACTAATTTATGCATGCTGGTGGCATAGATTTATTGATCGGTGCACAACTTCTATCTACATTACATGTTATAATATCCTCAGAATTAATTTATACGCAAGAAAAACAGTTGTTGGAAACTTTGAAAAGATATAAGAAAGTCTTTGGATGTACATTAGCTGATATTAAAGGAATCAATCCTTCAATTTGTATGCATAGAATTTTATTAGAAGATCAACATAAACCAAGAACTAATCCTCAAAGGAGATTAAATCATATGATGAAAGAAGTTATAAAGAAAGAAATTTTCAAATGGTTAGATTCTGGAATAATATATCATATTTCAGATAGTGCTTGGGTTAGTCCAATTCACAGTGTTCCAAAGAAAGGAGGTGTGACTGTAGTGACAAATGGGCATAATAAATTAATATCGACAAGACAAGTCACTGGTTGGAGAATCTGCATAGATTATAGAAAATTAAATTTTACCACCATAAAGGATCATTTTACTTTATCATTTCTTGGACCAGATGTTGGATAGATTAACTGGACATAAATATTTTTGTTTTCTAGATGAATATACAGGTTATCATCAAATGCCTATTGCTCCAGAGGATCAAGATAAAACAACATTTACTAGTCCTTATGGAACTTTTGCTTTTCGACGAATGCCTTTTGGATTATGTAATACACCTGCAACATTTCAAAGATGGATGATGTCAATTTTCAGTGATTTGATTAAAAAAAAGATTGAAGTCTTTATGGATGATTTTTCTGTTTGGAACTTCATTCCAAATATGTCTAAAACATTAAGAAAAATTTTTGGAATGTTGTGAAAAGATTAATCTCGTATTGAACTAGGAAAAATGTCAATTTATGATTGTAGGAGGAGTTGTTCTTGGGTATAAAATTTGAGAAAATGACATGAACGTAGATCCTGCAAAAATATAGGTTATATCAAACCTACCTCTACCTATCACAGTAAGAGGAGTTAGGAGTTTTTTAGGACACGCTGGATTTTATAGAAAATACATTAAAGATTTTTCAAAAATTACTAAACCTTTATGCAAAATTTTGGAAAAAGATATAAAATTTGACTTTAATCAAGATTTCCTTAAAACTAGAAATTTTAAAGGAAAAAATGATCACTGTTCCCATAATTGTTTCACCTGATTGGGAGAAACATTTTGAATTAATGTGTGATACTAGATTAATGTGTGAAACCATTGAATTAGTGATTATGCAATTTGAGTATGCAATTTGAGTTGTTTTAGGGCAGATATATGATAAGATTTTTAAAGTTATATACTATGCTAGTAAGACTCTTAATGATGCTCAAATTAATTACTTTACCACTGAAAGAGAGTTATAAGCTATTGTGTATGCTTTTAATAAGTTTAGATCATATTTGATTGGAGCTAAATTTCTGATGCATACTGACCATTTGGCTATTAAATATTTGATGCAAAAGAAAGAAGCCAAACCAAGATTAATTAGATGGGTACTTTTTTATGCAAGAGTTTGATTTTGTGGTGGTCGATAGGAAAGGGAATGATAATCAAATTACTGATCATCTGTTTAAGCTAGAATAAGAAGAAATGCTTGAAATGGAAAAAAAAATTTAATGAAACTTTTCCTAACGAACAACTTTATGCTGTAAGAGGATGGGAAATACCTTGGTATGTTAATATAGTAAATTATATTGTTAGTGGTATTTTACCATATGGATTAACAAAACAACAGGAAAAGAAATTCATTCATGATGCAAGATCTTATTTTTTAGACGAGCCTTATTTATATAAGCAATGTAAAGATTTAATGATGAGACGATGTGTGTCTTACAAAGAAATTCAGGAAATTATTAAAAAATGTCATGATTCTATATATATCAAAACATGTGATCGGTGTCAGAGAGTAGGTAATATTTTAAGAAGAAATGAAATGCTTCTAAATTTTAATTTGGAAATTAAAATTTTTTATGCATGAGGATTGAATTTTATGGGATTACGTTTCAAAATGAATTGAAGCAATTACTTTACCTCGATGTGATGCTCGGAGTGTTTCAAAATTTTTAATTAAAATTTTTTTTACAAGATATGGAATGCCAAGAGTAATCATTATTGATGGAGGATCTCATTTTAGGAATGTAACAGTTGTAAGATTGGTGGAAAAAATATAATATAATGCATAAAATTGCAACTGCTTATCATCCCCAGAATAGTGGTTTAGCAGAAGTATCTAATCGTGAAATTAAGAGAATTTTGGAAATGAGTGTTAATCCTAGTAAAATGGATTGGTCAACTAGATTGGATACTATATTATGGGCATATAGAACAACATATAAGACATTGATAGGAATGTCCCTATATAGATAAATTTTTGGGAAGACTTGTCACTTGTGAGTTGAGTTGGAGCATAAAGCTTATTGGGATTCAATTTCAATTTGAAAGAGGTGGGTGAGAAAAGATTATTGTAATTGAATGAGCTTGAGGAAATTAGGAATGAAACATATAATAATGTGAGGATTTATAAGGAAAAGATGGAAGAATGACATAATTGGAAGATAATAAAAAGAGAATTTAAATCTGGATAGAAAGTTTTATTATATTATATAAGATTGAAATTATTTCTTGGAAAATTGAAGTCTAGGTTGAAAGAGTCATTCAGAGTTATAAAAGTTTATCCCTATGAGGCAGTTAATATTGAAGACCCCAAGACTGGATGAATATTTAAAGTGAATGGGCACGAATTGAAATCATATTTTGATGGTCAAAGACCGGCTTTTAAATCAACTGTAATGTTGGGTCACCCAGAATAAGACTGGGAATGTGGATGACATTAAACCAAGCACTTTGTGAGCGGTAACCCATATGTATCGTTGTTAGTTAGTTTTTGAGTTTGCTTTGTTTGAAATATTTTATGTGTATTTGTGTTAATGTCTTTATATAGTCCGTGTATTTGATAAAATAGTTAGAAACATCTTTGTTTGTCTAATTTTATAGAAAATTTGAGAATTTAAGGGATCGAAATCGAAACGGCAAAAATTTTGAAACTAGCGCGTGATGCGCCACTTTCCAGAGAGCTGGGTCATGATGCGTTGAGGGTTCGAAAATGTTTAAAACGTGTCAAATGATGGTTTTTGGAGGTTTTTGAGGTTCTTCTCCATATACCTCCTTAAAACCGACTCTAAACCATATTTTAGGGGGGGGGAATAAGGGAAGAGTCACCACTTTTTAAATCCTATGGCTTCCCACTCTAAAAACTCCGCTAGATTTGGTATTTTTAACTGGAGAAAGTTTGTCAATTTTGATATATAGAAATTATACAATTGAGTTCTAGTGAAAAAGAGGCCTATCAAAGAAAGGGTTCAACACATTGAATACTTGAGTAGAAGAGACTATTGCGCAGAGGCATTGGAAAGTGCTTTGTTATACTTCTGCTGTTGTTGTTGTTTCTATAGTAATTTTATGCAAATCTTCATGGGATCAACCAATGAATGATTTACGTGATAGAAAAGTTTGTGCTTGTGCAATTCACTCATTCAAGAATAAACGAGATGTTTATGATTGAAAATGTGTCTATCTGCCATTATGCAAACTTTACCCCTACAAAAGAGAAAATGAATGAACTCTACCGCTACCTTACGGATGAAGATACAAATTGGGAGACCAGAGATGATGGAAATGTAAGTTTTCCTTTGTCATTTTTAAATCCAGGTCATTTTTAAATCCAGTTTCAAAAGTTTGGCACTTCTTCATTTCATCAAAATTACCGCCTACCATGAAAATTAGTAAGATAACTAAGGAGAGCGCTATTTTAAATTATTGCATTCAAACCAAAAAACCTATTAATGTTGGGGCTATTATTGTGAAATTGATTTTGGGCTTGATTGTGAATGGATCCGCAACTGGACTGGGACATCCATCCACTATTTTCCTACTCTGTAGTCAATCGCAAGTACCGTATGAAAGTTGGGAAAAGTGCTTCTTCCTTGGAAGCTGATGGATCCAGAAGTCTATTGCAACTGTATTGGAATGGGAGATGAAAATGATATGAATGTATTGATGGATCAAGGATCTCAGAATACATCACCAATTCAGCTCTACTACAACTCGAGTGCACTTTCAAAGAGGATCAAGAAGTAGAGAAAGATGTGCAAAATCTCATGTATGTGATTGGAAATATTACTGAATACTAAATCATCTGGATTGGAGACTGAAGGAACATTTTAAACATACAAGGCGTATTGAAGATAGATTTGTACATATGTTCAAGAAAAATGCTTGGATTGAGGAGGAAAATTCAACTGATGAATTTCCATTTCGACCTTCTACAACCTATATGTGCACTATCAATCTATGGGAGATATCTACGAGGAAGATAGTGAAGAAGATGTTTGATCTTAAGTTATGCAAGGAACGTTTTGTTTAGTATTGATTATTTTAGTTATTAAGTTGGATTGCATTTCCTTTCTAATGAACATTATCTATGTTTATGTTTTGAATTTTGATGTTTATATTTCAGTGTTAGGATGTTGGTTTGCTTAAGAACACTGAATTTGATGTTTGTTGGCTTGAAAAATGTTAGTTTGTAATAGCACAGATTTTATTTATAAATGTGAGTTTTGTGTTGTTTGTTAAAGTTTTGCGTCAGTGTGATGTTTATATATGCTTAGAAAGGTTTATTTGAGTCATAAAAGAGTGTTTGCAAACCCAAAATTTGACGTAAAGCAGTACGAAGCAGATTTCCACAGAAATTGAAATCTGAAAAATTTAAGCTCTAGCGCATGATGCGCTGATTTACAGAGCCTTGATGCATGATGCACCAAAGGTCCGAACACGCCATGTTGCCTAGAAAACTACAAAATTGCACAGACAAACTCCATTTTCGCTGCTTTAATTGTCTTCTACTTCAAGACCTTGGTCTATGACATCACATTGTGGGCGAAAGAGATGGATTCAATGGCTAAAAACCATAGATTTCATATTCTCTTGGTAAGAGCTTCAGTTTTACTAAGAAATTTTTAAATTTCACTATAGATTTGGGAAATCCAAAATTTGGGATTTTTGATGAAAAAGCTTGAAGAAAACTAAGGGTGAAAGGTTTCTTACCAAATAATAAGTTTCTTACCAACTAATCTTGCTTGAGGAGTTATATTTTTTATTTAGTGATTTATTTTGACTATATTTGGATTTTCATAGAATTTCCAAATGGCTCCCCGATTTAAGAGAGGAAGGCTGTCCACGGACTTTGATGCGCAAAGATTTGTTAGTTTGAAAGCCTAGCATAGTTACAATACTTAGATGGAGACAAAAAGAATGATTCAAAAACAAGCGTTTGGAAACCCGGGTGGCAAGGTCGAGAGACTAATTCTTGCCCAAAACTGGGAAAGATTTTGCTACTTAACTGCCGTAGCAATTGTCCCGATGGTTTGAGAGTTTTATGCAAACCTGAGGTTCACTGCTGAAGATCACATCTTGGTGAGAGGTAAGCATGTCAAATTTTCTGCTGAAAGGATCAATACTTTTTATGGGCATAAAAACGTGTTTCATGATGAATGCACTGCATTTGTGATAACTGATTCTTCATTGGATGAAGTAATTGCATTTTTGACTGATGGAAGAGGAGAGTGAAAGATTAAGAATAACAAGATAGTTAACTTCCCTGCTTCCATGTTGACTATTCAGTCAAAAGTATGGCACCACTTCATTTCCGCCAGACTGCTACCAACAAATCATTTGACTAATGTTACAAAAGACAGAGCTGTACGAAACTATTGCATTCAGAATATGAAGGCAATAAATGTTGGTGCACTTATAGTTCAACATGCTCGAAGTATAGCTGATAGTTCTACAACTGGAGGTTTGGGATACCTTGCCTTGATTTTTACTCTATGTAAAAAATCAGGAGTAGAATCCCATAGAAATGAAGAAAGATTACCATAGAAATGAAGAGAAAAGAAGAGAGTTTACAACCATAGAATCTGATTGGGAGGCATATGATTCAAAGAGTAGAATCATATGTTGAGTCCAAAAGGGGAAAAAGGGATATGCCTTTTACATCTGTTGCAGGGGCATCTACTTCTCGATCTACATTACTTGAAGGTATTATGGATCAATTCATATTCAATAAATGTAAATAGTTAATATTCAAACTCAGTTGGGAGAGATAGGAGCAAGGAATGTGATACACCTAAAAATTACGTACTTTTTCATATATATATTTTAATCTCAATTTTAATGATTTTTAATGATATTACATTTTAAAGGAATGTATTTTGCATATTTTTTATTTCAGGTACAAGAAATGGAGTTTTAGAGAAAAATAAGAAAAAACGGTGCAATTTGAAGCAAAAACAAGCAAGAAAGAATATTATGTCCAGACACATTTTGATATATCTTTCTATGCTTAATCTTTTTTACACTTCTCACATATTTTTGAATGAAATTACACTTTAAAGAAATGTTTTTTTTCATGCTTATTCTTTAGGTCTATCTGTTAGGAACGAAAAGCAACTGAAACGGGGCGAAACGGAGCCAAAATGGTGGAGTTGTTGTAAATCGGCGCTGAAGGCGCCCAAACCAGCGTTGATGGCTCATGAATCCAGAGAATGATGAAAATATGGCACCGACAGCACCCAATATGGCACCGACGGTGCCCAAGACAGCTTGGACACGATTTTGGGCGTTATGGCCGAGATTTAATGTATTTGGATGTTTTTTGGAAGGTTGCTTGAGGCGTCTCTTGGGAAATTCATCCCTACACTATAATAGAGTGATTTTATATTAGAAAAGGTGGTCTGTGTGAGTGGAAAAATGTGGAGAATGTTTATAGATCTTAGAATAAGAGTAGAAATGTAGATTTATACCTTCTTAAAGAGATTGGAGAGGGGATTTTGGGAGAATCTGTAAGGAGATGTACTAGCATTGCAAGGATCAGCGGGAGACTTTGTGGGAGAGATTTTTATCTTTCTTTCAAAGGGAAAAAACTAAGTATCGCGCTCTTCATTATCTTATGATTTTGCAAACACTTATCTAGTAGATTTTTTTTTATGAAAAGA
The DNA here is from genome assembly GCF_001263595.1 of Phalaenopsis equestris. Classification (NCBI taxonomy): domain Eukaryota; kingdom Viridiplantae; phylum Streptophyta; class Magnoliopsida; order Asparagales; family Orchidaceae; genus Phalaenopsis; species Phalaenopsis equestris. Next base: position 347,176 of record NW_018164879.1, read on the forward strand.
AGTTTTCCATTGCTTTTTCTTCTTGTTTTGTGGTGTATCTTTCTTATATCTTTTTTACTCTTTCTTTTTATTAGGAAATAGTGGCATGAGAAGATTATACCATTGTTTTCCTTTTGCTTTTATTTTGTAAAGAGTAGGATTCAAGTTTAGGATATTGGAATGCATGCTAGAAAAAGTTTTGATTATAAATTTAATGGTTTTTACTTGCACTTCCTCTACATTACAACAACGGCCCGTTGCCGTGTTAAAATTCGTTATAATTGCATTAAGACCCAAGAAGGCAGTGTAATTCTCAACAAAGTGGAACCACATTCAAATTCCATGGAAGGTGAAGTTCATGGGGGTTGAGTGCAAATAAATAGGGAGTTATATATATTACTTGATGAAGAATTAGATATTCTAAGGTGACAGACTAAAATCCCCAATTTGGTCTTAGTGTTTTAAGAACTAAAGTGAGAGTTAGGCTTCAGGGGAAGAGAAATGGGAGCTCTGGAGTGAGATTCAGTATCCTCCCAGCCTAACCACGAATTTAGAGACGAAACCTCAGATTAGCAAACGATTCTCTATAACACTTGACTGAGGGTAGAGGTAGAGAATGAGAATTAAAATTGCTTCTATTTGACACATACAATATTTAATGTATCTCATTTCTTTACATTATCCAATTCACTACATAAGAATAATAGTTTTTAACTTCTCAAAATTCTCTAAACTAATTCATCCAGAAAGGATTATCTTTAGAATTAATATTTACATTTATGAATAGTTACTATCCTTACATTTAACATTCGTATTTAGGAGTAGTTGCTAGATAAAACACCATTTTAATCGACATTCCAAACTGAGGACTAATAGTAGTAGACTGGAATTTGACTAAAGACCTCTTTCCTCGCTTGCTCGTGGGATCAATATTTGGGGTTTAATCAGAAAGTCCTATATTACTTGAAGCGATATGTACACTTGCGTAGAACCAATAGTGTGTGAACTAATTTATATATTTTATATAACACTTACGTTTTTGCACATTAAATACTTAGTATAAATTGGTTTAAGTTTTTTTGCCATATTTTTTAAAGCTAAATTACTGCGTAACTTTGGGTTGAGTCAAGTTTTTGACACCGTCTCAGGGGAATTAAATTGCCATAAAATAAGCAGAAAAACAACACACACACTGGGGGTGCATCAAGTTTTTGGCGCTGTTGTCGAGGAAGCTTCGGTAAGAACTTTAGAAGAATTTTAGTTAAACCTGTAAGACTTAGATTTGGAATTTATAGTATTTTTATCTAGTGTGTTTAGTTATTGTGTGTTTATTTTAAAGAAAATTAAAAATACCAAAAATATTTTTGGTATCTATCGCAATAGTTACGTCTTTAAATTTGTATGTGTAGTTCGTGAGCTGTAGACCTTAGATCTTATGACTTTGAATTAGAGAGAACTTTTAGGAGGATGATGAATCAGAAAAGACTCCATGAATTTAATGTAGAAATGGTTGATCAACGATATAATGAATATTCATATTTAGATTATAATTCTTGTAGCTTTGAAAGAGTAAATCCCAAGAGAGTGGCAATTTTTCAAGAAGATATGCTTACTATTTTAATTTCTCAGGTTGCAAATATTGCAAGGAGGTTAGAGCAATATTTAGAAAGTTATCCTCAAGGACCCCCAGTTATTGAGGAAAATTCATTTGGACAATGGATTGAAACAGACCATAAGATACATAATTCTTATTATGATGATTACAATCCAGATTGGGAAAATCATTTGAATTTTAATAGGAATACTAATTTTGGAGGAGAAGACCAATTTAAGAAAGAAAATCAATTTAATTAGACATATAATTGGAATAATCATGGCTATTATAATAATGAACTTTCTTTTTCTCATAATTTTAACTTCAACCCCTATAATGAAGAGAATTATTTATTAGAAGAGGTTGTTATTCAAATGGAGAGTGAGCTGGAGTGTCAGGAAACCGAAATAAGGAATATAAAAAATCAACTGAGGCCGATTATTAACTCAATTAATAATCCTCCTCAATTTAACTCCAACCCACAGGACAAGGAGAAGGACTTAATGTTGTAAGAGGTTGTGAATCAAATGAAGAGTGAGCTGGAAAATCAAGAGGTCGCAATAAGGAATATTGAGAACAAACTGGGGCAGATTATTAATGCAATTAATAGTTACCCCCTAGAGATTTTACCTAGTGACCCTGAGATAAATCCTAAAGAGATGAATGATGAGCAATATAAAGTTATTGAACTAATATTTAGATATTTAGAAGAGAATTTGAGGAAAAAGAATTTTGAGTTGAGAGATGAGGATAAGGAGATTGAAAGATCAATGGAAGAAATTCCTAAGGAATTAGAAAAACCTATTTTCCCAATAAGGATAAATATAGAAAGACCACCTCCACCATTTACTCAGTACTAAGGGGAAGAATTGAAAGACAACCATGAACAAAAGAGTAAGATAGAAGAATTTGATTCAAAATCTGAATTATCTAGACAGAATCCAATCTAAAATTTGGAATATCCTAAAGTATCTTATAAAGATCCATTTCCTATAAATTTAAGGATGATACTAATATGAAAATTGAGAAAATCACTAGAAGAATATTGGATCTAGAAAGAAACTTGAGGAATAGGGATATGAATCAATCTGAAATGGAAGAGTTGAAGGAAAAATTTAAATTCGAGGACTTTGTAGGAATCCCTGGATCTGGAAAAGATTGGGAAAGATTAAAGATTGGGTGATTGATCAATGATTACTTAAATGAAATTTTGATCCAGGTGGAATCATTTTGTCGGACTGATGACATTAAACAAAACGCTTTATAGGAGACAGCCCAAAGTTATCAGTGTGGTTTGATTTAGCATGCTTAAGAGTTAATATTGTTAGTGTTGTATTGTGTTTGCTTTAGTGTGGATTGATCAGTTTGATTGATGATTTGTAGATGTTTGAATTGTAAGTGGTTGATTTGCTTTTTGTGTGTCATGAGGGAGGTGATTTCTTAACTTCTTATTATGGTTAGACTTGTATGTTCTCTTATTGTAGTTGGATTGAAGAGTCCACTGCAACTCGGGTCTCACCTGGACTTGAGTTTTAAAAGAGACATTATGAATTTATCAGTGACAATTTCATCTCAATTTTGTTACTTCCTTTCTTTAACCTTTTTTTTCATTTGGAAGGAGCAGCTAACCTATTTGATGAGTAACATGTGGATGAATTTACACTTATAACTACTAGAAGTGCTTAATTATTAGGATATCGTGATGTCTGGTGTTGGTGCTCGAGAACTAATATATCAGGGATAATCTTATCTTTGAGGTTAGAATCTATAAAATCATTTATAAGTATCCAATATATTTGTGTAGTAATTTTGTTAGAAATTAGAAGTAAGTTTGTGAGATTCGATGAGTTCAAGGAAGAATTGACCTCATTTATCATGTGTATTTGTATTTGTGTTACAATAATATATAAGACTTGAAGAACATTTTTATATTACTATGCTGATACCTGTTATGCTAGTTAGAATTTTGTTTAGTTAATTTCATTATGGCATGTTTATTTTAGATTTACTTTCTACTAAATGTTTTCATCCTGATAAATAATTGTAGATGTTTTTTATAGAC
>NW_018164879.1:350849-365167 GCF_001263595.1 Phalaenopsis equestris
TATTTTCTGTACTAAATGTTATACATGTTAAAAATCAAGTTTAGGGGTAGGAAGAAAAATAAAAATTTAAAGTGAGTATACTTCCTTTTAGTTTAATATTATTGCAAGCGTTTTAGGCTAGATTTACTTTCTCCTGCAGTCATTATATCCCGTTTATGAATGTATATGAATTTGATAGAATGTTGTAGTAAAAACTTTTGTGTTGTGTTGTGTTGTGAACTGAATCTGTAATAGTAACTGCAGACTTTCTCTTTTTCTGCATTTTAAGTATTTTCAGTTTAATTTGTCAGTTTAGTTTTTTCCAATTTTTTATATTTATATTTTTAATTCTCAACAAGTTCTGTAGAATATATTATGTTTTATTTAATGCTTTAAAGCCTGTATGAAGTTTTACTGTTAGTACCTGCAATACAGCAGAGCCCAGTGACCTACAGTATATCAGAGCCCAGTTTTGTAATCAGAAATCCTCTAAAGGTCAATTTTTATTTTCATACATTTATTATTTTCTCTCACTTGTTAAATTTTATATTCAAAATATTTTAAAAGTCATTTAAAAACTTAAGTTGGGGGAATAAAAAATATTTTTAAAATCACTTAAAAACTTAAGTTTGGGGGAAAGAAAAATTTCTTTTGAAAAGGAGTAATCTAATAACTATATTTTTTTAAGTAACTATATTTTTAAAATTAATTTAACATGATATGGGATATTAAGATTTAACTTTAAATGAATATACATATGTTTATAAATATTTTGGTAAATTTAGGTAAAAAGTTTTTTTTTTTTAAATGAAGGTCAATTCTAAAGTTAAAAATATTTGGTATGATAAGGTAAGACTATGTTTTTCTATTTAAAGTAAAGAAAATAGTATTTTTGAAGTACTAAGAATTTTAGAGTTTCATGTAAGAAGAAAAGAATGAGACTTTATGAAAAAACCATAAATTAATATGAATTTATAAATTAAAGAAAGGTGTGTGAAGAAAGACAAAAAGTTTTGACTTTAAGAAGAGGATAGTGAAATTCAAACTTATTAAAGGCTATCCTGATATAATAATCCTCACTTGAAAAAGAAAAAGAAATGGAAAAGAAATGATTTAAAATATCCTAACATAAAAGAAAAGAAAGAAAAAAGAAAGTAAAAGAAAAGAAAAATAAGTGAGGAGAAGCTTGAGGAGATGCCTAATCAAAAATTGGCTTCACTTGAATCAACTTAAAGAATGTGCTTTAGTACATTTTCTAAACTTGTATTAGATTATTAGTAGCATTCCTAGTAAAGTTTTCATGAAGTTCTTTTTTATATGAATGTTCTAAATGTCCTTAATATGATAGATTGTAATTCTTCTTGAAAAAAATAGAAATTCAGAAATCTTAAATTTGACTACTAAGTATTCCTTGACTTGGAGTTTGAATCTAAGTTATTAATGGTTTTTTCTAAAATTTTGCTATTCTATTTCTTAAACTATATTTCTTAAACTAAAGTTTCTTTAAGAAATCCCCTTATGATATTGAAACTATCTTTCTATTAAAATGTCTTGAAGTTTATGTAATAAAAGTGTCACTTGAGGAAAAGTAATATTTAACTTTGGGGGATTTTGATACACCAAAATAATGTACTGTTTTAAGTACCTATTTTATGCTTATTTTTAGTGATATTGCACTTTAAAGAAGGCTATTTTTATGTTTTTGCTGCAAGTATATCATTTTTAGGCATTTCAAGTAAAAATGGTAAAAAAGACGAAATTTTGAGTCAAAACAACGAATTTTGTGATTCTGGTGCATGATGCGTCAGATCAGCGTATGATGCGCCAAAATCCAGAAAACTGGCACATGATGCCCCAATGACGACTTTTTCAAATTAAGGCGGTTCGAGATGATTTTTTGTGTGAATTTCAAAGGACACTTGTTCTACACATCTATTGAAGTAATTCAACGCATTTAGACAATTTAGAATCTTCTTCTATGAAGGGATATGACTCTTGGATTAAATTACACATCTTTTAAATTCAAACTAGTTAATTTTTTAAGGGAATTTTGAATTCCTTTCCAAAGGAGGCAGCCCAAAATAATAGAAAAAGACTTCATAGACTTGAAGGAGGCTTTTGGGTGTGGCGTAAGAGAGAAAGAAAGGGGGTGTGAGTTAGAGATAGAGAGAGAAGAGGAGAATTTCTTTTAGGGTTGTAAGAGGAGAGGGAATGTGAGAGATTTCTTCTTCATTAAAATTCTAAGAGAGAATTGAGAGTGATTTTAGAGAGAACGCCTTGGAGAGAACTTCTAGGGATTTGTTCTAGGGATTTGTTTGGGATTTGTTTGGGATGGATTGTGAGATAATTTGTATTTTTATTTCTTTTGTTTCGTAAACTTATTTTTATATATGAAATCCGTGTTTTATCGTTTCCTCATCATGAATTATGAGTAGTCTTCTTTATCTTTCTCCATACTTTGAGATATGGTTTTATGAAGAATAGATTTGTTTTCCACAGTTTTAAATGATAATAATTTGTGATGATTTGAACTTCGATCTTCATTTACTTTTCAATCTGACCAAATAAAATGTTAAAACTTGTTTTAAAACTTGTTGAGATACATTTGTCCTTAAATGAGATATGCCTTCTACAACATACGGAGAATCACATTTAATTTCATGGGAGAGTATGTCATCCATAGGATTGGGTGCAAATAAATAGAGAAATATATTTTGTTGGATGTAGAATTAAAGATTTTAAGGTGACAGATTAAAATCCTCAATTTTGCCCACTTGATTGAAAATTAATGCGAGATTGTTAGCCCTCATGGGAGGGAGTAGTGGCAGCTATAGGTGGCAGCCTAACCACGAAATTAGGGACCAAACTCTGAGCACAAAACAGTGTATATATATATATATATATATATATATATATATATATTTAAATGATTTCAATTTCTTCACAATCCATATACTCATTGTAAAGGAGAATGATGCTTTCTTAAATTTGAACTTTCCTTCACAACAAAAAATTTTTACTTTTAAAAATTTAGTATTTAGTTTAGTTTAACTTATTTAGTCGTACATCTGCATTTTAATTAACATTCACTTGAGTAGTTAATTTTCAAACTTCGCACTTTACTTTTACTTTTATTTTTGTTTTTGTTATAAAATAATTTTCATAATTTACTTTAGAATTTTCCAACTTCCCTATAAGATCGATATTTAGCTCTCCATTAGAGCTGTTTATTACTTGAGTGATATGTATACTTGCGTCGAAATTAAAGGCGATTTGACAGTTTAAAAAGAGTTTTAAAAGATAAATTATTTATATAAAGAGTATTTTTTTGGGGATTATATTGCTTGTTTGGGGATTATATTGCATATTTATTATATATCTGTCGTGTGTAATTTTGTAATATTGAAAAATATTTACAAAATTCTCACACTAAATCTGCCCGCATCACTGCTCGATGTGGCAAATATGGTAGCTGAAGGAGGTGACATCGCCCTGGAACTCTTGAATTTGCTTGACCATGGAGTGAGGGTAAGAAAATGCCAAAAGATGGCCAGGGGTGACTTTTTTGGAACTCTTGTAAAATTGGATACTAACCTTGGTGATAGTACCCTTGTGGGAGATATACTCCTCTCTCCTAACTACTTTGACAACAACTTATTAGCAGAGCACATAAATCAGAGTCGAGTGCCCGATCTCGACAATAAAGATACTGTGATCCATACAAAGTATGGATCTTATGTAAGTCAGTCGATGTTGATCATCAACGCTATATGGATCACACAGTTTAACGCCACGTGGTCCCAATTTACCTTGCTCATGTGTGAGATTGGTAGAAGCCTAATAGATATGAATTGGTACCAAGCGATGGATTCTTTGATTAGCCTGCGAGTGGAAAATTCAAGGGCTTCCTCTCTCGCACCTTCCACGAAACTCAGAAATTTACGTGCTAAGTAACACAAAGTATCATTTTAATTGGGTCCTTCATCGAGTAATTTATTGGAACCATCAACGATAAATCCAGCTAAGTCGTACATGTGGTTGATTGTTAAGGTGTGAAAAGGGATCAAAATGCCCCTCATGAAAGCTCGGTGCTTCACGTGCGCATGAGCGTTGGCCATGAATTCACAGACTAATGAGATGACCGTGAATTTGGGCATGATAACAACAATTTTCCAACCCTGGTTCGCAATTATATCCTCTACGACACTACCCTGAGTTTCAAACCCACGCTTCGGCATAAGCTTTTGGTATTTCAAATCCTCCATGTACCTAAACTGGGTTGTGGTGTTCATAACCTGTTGAGCTTCATACATCTCGTTAGTGTGGTGCTTTCCCATTTCAAAACTGCACTCATGGTTAAGTAACAACATAAATTTCCTATCATTTGCATGAGGATTCACTTGTGGGCCTCAATACACTTGATTTAATGCCTCGATGTCGGGCCATGAAGCCGAAGGTTGTGGTAGGTTTCTCTAAATGTGTGAAAGTGCATTCACAGGGGTACAATAACCACTTTTGGCATTGCAGCGCTAACTCGAAGTGTCGTGATGCTTCACAAATTTCTTTGGCGTTGCAGTGCTGCCATTCGGCGCTGTGACGCCATATCTTATTTTTTAAGGGGAGTTGGACCGCCTCAAAACATCCGCAGATTAAGGGTCTGTTTGGGGTAGATGCGGCTTATTGAATAATCTGCTGATAAGCTAGGTGCAATGACTATTATAAAATTTTATTTTTTTGAAAAAGTCAGACCGCTGTCAATAAGCTGCCCTGCAACTAGATAAGTGTGGTGTGAAAACGTTGTTTTCTGCGTTTTGAAAATGCATAAGATGTCAAAATGCAGTTTACCCAAACATGTTAGGTGCGTTTTTAAAACACCACCGCACCAAATAAGCTGCCCCAAACGGGCCCTAAGTTTGATTGTGTTTTAGATGGGGTTGGTCACTATGATGCACCAAAAATGATGCCAATATATCTAATAGGCAAGTGTGTATGTATCATATCATGATTCTAAACAAGGTTTTGAAAATCAGACAAATCGGAGTTCAATCGGATGACCTAATAAATCATAAATATATTTAGAAATGACAAAAATAATATTTATAAAATAAATCATAAATATATTTAGAAATGACAAAAATAGTATTTATAAAACACTCAATTCCTATGTATTTAAACATCTAACGCCTAAAATTCAATTTTACATTTCATTTTATTTATGCATTCTCTTTTTAAAAATAGTAATATTTTATATGACATGGATGATTTTGGTGGTATAAATTTTAAAAAAATAGAGTTTATGCGTTAGATATGTAAACAAATAAAATTGGGTCACATATATTTAAATTAAATTTCTTCATACTAATAATGTTTTTGATGTTATATGAGTGATTTGGGTGGTATAAATGTACAAAAATAGAGTTTAAGCGTTAGATATGTAAATTACATAAAATTGGAGGTATAAATGTGAAAAAATAGAATTTCCGGTCTAGGAGTCAAATTGGGTGATTTTTGCCTGTTCCAAGCCGGCTCAAACCTTTTCAATGTGGGGGCAGTTTTTAAGCCAACCCGAACCGGACCACCAGCCGATTCACGGTCGAACCAATCCATTCACGCCGGTTTTCTAAACAGAGGTTCTAAGGTAATTCAGCCGGGCATAACCCAAAATACATACTTACTTCTTCCCCTTTCTTGGTTAGCATACAAAAATTTTGCAATTAGTTGTTCATTTTTCTTCACTCTTGATATATTAAACGCATATCAAGTCATGAGCTTCTTTGACATTGGCCACAACTTCATTTAAAATAGTCTCATACAAGTCCTTTTGATTACATATACATGCTTATGAGTCCGAGTAGTTGATTCAACCTTGTATATAAATATATAAATCATACCTTTATTAGTTGAATTTTAATAAAATAAAATAAAATAAAGTAAATTTGCACAAAATCAACGTAGCTTTCTAGAACATTCTAAAACATACAAAATTGGGAGCAAAAATATTTATGCGTGAAATACTAAGAGGTGGATGGTAAATTGGAATTTAGAATGATTTAATTTCTAAGCACGATCATTTAAATTTAATTATAACAAAATTAGTTAATGTTAATTAAAGATACAAGTAATATGCTGCCACATCAAGGTTATCGTGGGGTCATTGACGTGCAATCGCGGAGGTTATTTGGGGTTATTGTGGAGGTTAATGCACGGTTATTGAAATGAAATTACGGGGGTTATTGGAGAGTTATTGGAGTGAAACCGCGTAGGTTATTGAGGGGTTATTGAGTGGCTATTGCGGCATTATGAAAGTTAATACCTCAATAACCTCTCAATAACCCCCCAATAATCCTCTTAAATAATCTCTGAGGTTCCACTCCAATAAACTCCCTGATTATACTTTATATTTTTTATGTGGGTCTGATATAACACGCATGACGACATATTACTAGAGTCCGCAGATAGAACTACGTATGTACTCCATATGGAAAATTTTTCCGTGTGTGGAATCTCTCTCTCTCTCTCTCTTTATGATATGTTATAATGTAGAATCTAAATTAACGATGTCCAATTTTTTTCTCGAAGTAAGAGTCTATAAGACTCTAAACATTCAAATATCTTTTTATATTTTTACAATTAATTGTGCTATTAGTTGCAGCCATCCCAAACATATCCAGAATACCAAAAAAAATCCTCTAACAATGAAAGAATATCTCAATAACTCTAGAACATAAATAATGAAAATTCTAGTATATTCTTCATTTTGTGCATATGATAATAAAAAAAAAATGAGATAAACTATCAAATTGGCATATTTTCTCAAATCTTTGATCACAATATTCTAATAGAACCCAATCTAAACATGCAACAACCTAACTGCCACGACAATCCATCTCTCCATAACAGATCAGCCATTACAGGCACACAAACCTCCCCCATGAATCCCATGGCGACGCCAAACTGATTGAATCACCTCGATCAAAATCTCGTCCGGCTCAATTCCTCGACTAACCATCTCATCTATCAGTTTCCGCACGACGGCCCCCTCTCGCCGCGCGGCGTAGCCTGCAAGGAGGGCGGTGTAAGAGATCCTGTCATGGCTTCCCATCCTGTCGAAGACCTTGCGGGCGACCGAGAGTCTTCCTGACTTGCAATACATATCCACAACAGAGTTTGCAATGGGAAGATAACCCTCAAAACCATGTCTTATTGCATAGCAATGAAGCAGCTTACCAAGCCTTAAATCTGCACAATCAGCACAAAGGGCTAAGAGAATTACAATGGTTGTTTGGTTTGGCTGTGTTCCCGATTCGATCATCTGCTGAAGAACCAAAGATGCTTCATTGACATCGTTTAGTATTGCAGATGCGGCCATTATGGAGTTCCAGGTGACGACGCTTCGAGCCAAGCAATTCTGGAAGATGATGTGAGCGTAGCGAAGGTTTCGGCATTTCAAGTAGAATGAGATGAGGGCATTGCTGATGTTTTCAAACTCGTTGAAGTTGCTTCGAATCGTTAGGCCATGAATGGCCTTCCCTTGCTTCAGATAATGGACTTCGGAGCAGGCTTTTAAGGCAAGGAGTAAGGTGACAGAATCTGGAGAAGAAGGAGGTGATATTTGTCTGGATTGAGAGATCAATGTGAGTGCTTCGCTGTAATAGTTGGAATGGATAAGGCCACAAATTATGGTGTTGGAAGTCACGGAATTGAGCAAGAAACCCCCAATCCTCATCCTTTCCAGTAGTTCGGAGAAGTCGTCCCATCTTCCCTCGGAGGTATAGGCCAGAACCATGGAGTTCCAGCTGATAATGTCTCGTTCAGGCATCTCGTCAAACACCTTCCTGGCGTTATCCACTGCACCGCATTTGGCGTACATGGCCAGTAGAGCATTGTAGACGAATAAATCGCAGTTTGAATTGGTGAAATCTATATTGAGGTGGATTTGTTTTCCCAACCCGAGATTACGAAGTTCACCGCAAGCCTTCAGAATGGAGGAATTAGTGAACTTATCTGGCTTGATTCCTCTATCGAGCATCGTCCTGTAGCTAGAAATCGCATCTTGCCAGCGCTCTTTTGCAAGATAGGCGGAGATGAGAATGTTCCACGGGAAAGCAAGGGCCGCGGTGGAGTCTTCGACTGCGGCGCGGGCGCGATCGAGAAGTCCGCAGGAGGCGTAGAATGCCGCGATGCGAGAGACCGTGAAGGGGTTGGCCGGGAGGAGGCCGAGCGAGAGGGAAAGGGCGTGGAGGCCGGATCCATGTGAGAATGAGCGGAGGGCGGAAGCGGAGGCAAGGAGAGAGGAGATTGGGTGGTCGAGATGAGGAGAGAAGGGATGGGAGAGGAAGCGGCGGAGGTGGGAGAAGGCGATGACGGCGGCGGAGAGGCGGTGGTAAGAGGAGAGGTATCGGATGGTGGCGACAAGACGCTTCGTTCGCTTCGCCGGCGGCGGTCTGCGCCGCCCTGGTTTTGAGCTTGGGGAGCACCTTTTGATTTGCTTGAGGGAACGGGAATTCGGAGGGAGGATGGTGCAGGGCATTCGAGGGAGACCATTTCCAAATGCTTGGTTTCAGAAAGAAAAACTAGTGAAGTGAGCAGGTTTAGAAGGATTAAGCGTGGGTTTTGGGGTAATTTTATTAGCAGCTCTTTTTTTATTTTATTTTAAATTTTTTTTATTGGGGCACCACCCAATTCATATGTATATACATATATAACACAAACTTCATTTTATTTAAATTTATACCATCCAAATGTTTAATAATATATATATACTATATATGTATATATATATATATATATATATATATATACATGTATATATATATATTTATATATGTATGTATGTATGTATCCTTCAACCTTAGCTCAAAGGTTGAAGGAAAAAACCCTTTCTATGTGTTGGGCATTGATCCAACCACAACCCCACCTATAGAGTTGGTCCCTCTAATAGTCATTCGAAGAAAACAACCGCCTAAGACGGTTGAGATCGAGTCATGATTAACAACCGCCCATCCTTAATACGAAGATACTTAGCTGCTCCAAGAGCACAAGGTGACCGACAAAACACATCAACGATGAATTTCACCACTAGTACATATTAATATTACAATATCATATCTTTCACTCACACAAATATTATATTTCGCACCGACTTGCAAAATCTTGAGATTTTTATGAGTAGAGTTAACATACAAAACTTCAAAGTTTACTAAGCGCAACTTATGCCATTTTAAATATCATGACATAAATTTAATTTTAATAACATTAGAGATATCACAGCATATTACCACAACAGGACTGCAAAAAAGCAAAATAGAGCTACACAAAAAAAATGTCCAAAAGAAATGAAAATCATCCTTTGCTTCGAACTAGAAATTAAAATTTCTTCTACTACCAATTCTCGTCGATAGATCTTCATAAATGCGGCTAACCTTCACGATTCGGGGGTCATCCGGCGGTATTGGCCGAGCCTGAAACAAGAAAATTGAATAAATTACTAAAGCTTGAGCAAATAAAGTATTCCGTGAGAGTTAGCAATCCAAATAGAAGACAGAAAGTATTTGTTGGTAAATATGTTAAAACATACTAAAAAGAATAGAAGACAGAAAAAAGACTAACACTAAGTGTTGTATAAGTTAAACGGATTGATGGCTATGTCAAAAAAGTAATTTTAAAAAAGGATTTATTTTTAGAGAATTTTACATATAAACACAAATACACAATTCTTACGTATTTACATATCTAACACCTAAAGTTTTAACATTTTGGTGTCATAAACCTATGCATGAAAAAGTGTAATTCATTTCTTAAGAACTTAGTAATAGTGATATTTTTTACATAAGGTTAAATATTTGAGTAGCATACTTGTAAAAATGAAAAGTTTAGGGGTTAGATATGTAAATATATGCCTCATTTAAAAAACAAAAAATAATAACATAAAAAACGCACATCAAACAAATATATTTAAAAATAACATTGATACCAATCATACCCTAAAAACAATGGCCCAAGGTTAAATTTGTGTAGTGCTTTTTCTTAAGACAAAATTCAAACAGTAAAACTTAATAGTAAATATTTTGAGAGGGAAACTTTCTACATTGAAAGAGACAGCTTGAAAGAGCAAGAAAATGGCAATAGAATGCAAACAACATACAAAATGTCTGTGATGCATAAAATATTTTTAGTGCCTTGATTTTTTTTGGAAAATTTACATACCACGGTATTATTTTGTATTTACATATTAACATCAAGAGTTTGATATTTACATTTATAGCACTTTGTCATGAATTTATGCATGAAAAGGCGTATTTAAATTTTAACAAGAGAGAATAGTGGTATTTTTTATGTGATATTAAAGATTAGAGTGTTAAGTCTATAAATATTAAAGTTAAGATGTTCAGGCAAAGTATTCAGTCAACATAAACATGACTGAGTTTGTAACTACAGACTAGACAATGTTATATTCAAGGATCTATGATTACTCCCACTATTAATGGTTATTTGGCATCATACTTTGTCTCTATTGTTTTTTTTTTCTTTTTTATTTTTTGTCATGGCGGGGGGGGGGGGGGGGGGTGGAGGATTGAAAGGAGAGAGGGAGAAGAGAAAAAGAGGATTTGGAAAAATTCTATGTTTATTTTATTGCAAGCAATAGTGCTTATTTATAGCCATTTGCAACAGCAGTAGTTTTTATATACTTCCTAAACAAACTCCATAGAACGAAGCCTATTTACAGATAACAAAGGTAATTATGACAGACTTTAAAATTAAATTTATCCAAGGAACTTTAAAATTCAAACTCATCATAATTCTGCTGTAATCAAAATTTCAATCCAATGTTCTACATTTCCTACCTTCCAATCATTGGTCACCAAGCCTAGCAATGTTCTTCTCGATCTTAATTGTGTGATCCACGATTTACCTTGTCAAGGATTTACATTGGAAAATCAGACTACTAAAACTGCAACAAATACAATCTTTTCAAATGATTTGATGACCAAGTAATGATTATTAGATGATATAGTTGATCATGTACTAGATCTAATGATCAAATCAGAAGGCCAACTATAGGGGAGTCTGTTTTACTTGATGTTGATAAACAGTTAGTGTTTGACTCATAAAGCAACTCAAGCTTCACTCATTTATTAACTAATGAGCTGAACATGAACACAATAGCTAGCTTAATTTCTAAATAAATTTAAAACAACAAATCTTTGTTCATTTGTGTTCAACTCATTAAAGGTTCACTCTACGAGCAGCGATGCAGGGCTTTATTCATCAATTGCATGCTGCACAAGCTCATAACAAAGTGATTGTGATGTGTTGCCTCGTATCAACTGTGGCTCAAAATGAAATTCCAATTCAAATTATATGGTTTAATTCAACATGTATCACAATAACTAAGCACGAACGTCACACATTCACATTATTTTTCATAGTCATTGAGTTATCGTCCATTGGTTCTCCATTCCCTTCCACAAGAACTAGCCACTTCATGATGGTAGCTCTTTTCATGCTCTCTAGCTTGCTAATTTTCTTAAATGCATTGTGTTGGTTCTTGTTGTTAGCACCAGTTGCAGTCGAAAAAACAGAGAACTTCATTAAGGTCAGAGAGCCATTGCCCAACCTCAAATTTTTATTTTCCCCCTTAACAAAGTGCTATTATTTAAAAGTTTGACTACCCTCGACTTACAGATTTACTCAATTCTCAACCAAAAAAAAAAAAAAGTGTAACTTAACCTTAGTCACAACAGTCCTCAATTAACTAAAATAAAATATCAAAGCTTTCACAATACTCGTCTACTTATGTTTTCTTATAAATTTGGAATTATCATACTAGGTGTTTGTATTTTCTTTTTCTCTAGAAAGACTAACTTTATGTTTTTTTTAATCATTCATTCAATATAATTTAATTTAATTAATTAAAATTTTGTCTTCCTTGCAAAAAAGAGTTAGTTCTACCCCCTATCTTTAATACATGCAAAAAATAACAACAGGGCAAATATAGATTCAAAGCAGATTGATTTGAAAAGTAATGCAAATTTTACTTACCTTTAAACCGTTGTAATAGGCTTCTACTGCAGGAAATGATACATTAACTTTGCGGCTTTGAAGCATATCCCATATATAATTTGCATTGACATAATTACCCTATATCCATATAAACAAAAAAATTAATACAAATTTCCCAAAAAATTAAAATAGAAAAAAAAAAATCACATTTGTTTAAAATCACTTTTGTTTTTGTATCTATCTTTCATTCATAGTTATTCTGTTTAAATTTTGATTTGACATAAAAAAAACATTTGATCTGTTAAAATAAAAAAAGTTCTGTTCATATTTTGTTTTGGCGGCAACCAGCACATAGCGAAGGTGAGCCGTAGTCTATATGGTGTTAGATGAGACGGGCATCCAGAGACAACAATGAAGTTGGTTTATAGCGGGTGGCGACCAATGGTCATAGTAGAGGGAGGCAGAAGACAGGTGGTAGAAGGCAGTAACAAGCAAGCAGGCAAGCCACAGTAGCAGCGGCTAGCAACCCATAATTAACAAGCAGCAGAGGTGGGTCATGAGCGGTGGCTGGCAGCAGAAATAGTTGTTCTTAAAAACACCCAAAACATTTAAAAATTATTTTGAAAGTTTTTGAAACTAAGTGGATTTTCTTTTAAAATTAAAATGAACAGTATTACAAAAATATGTTAAATAAATATCTTCTAAAAAAAAGAAAAATAATCCCAAATCAGCCTCAAGTGTTTTACAAGAAATAACCACTTAGAATAAATAACTGTCCGTTAGACCACCTCTCCTAAAGACCCAACTTGAACATGCTTTGCAATTGTTTTCTAGAAAAAGAACTCTCACAGAAAGGCCAATGGCAGCTTGCTTGTTTTCTAAGAAATGCATCATAATAGTGACATCAATCCACTTACCTCATCTTTCGCAGCTGCAAGGAGAAGCTCACTCCCCAACTTGGAGTTCAAAAAAAATCCTCTAGCATTCATTTTCTCCTGCCAAAGAAGGTAAAGCTCATGATAATAGTTTATTTAGGTTAGTCATAGCAAGCTTTTACTTCTATTTTTACAAGTTACTTTATTATTATAATGGTCATTTATGCACATGCAACCCAATTCCTATGAATTTACATATCTAGCATCTAAACTTCATTTTTTACATAAAAAAAATATAACAATTTTAACTTTTAAAAAAAAAACTAAAATACATTTTTTCATGCATAGGTAATGTATGTAGAAATTGAAGTTTAGGTGTGAGATGTAAAAAGATAAGAACTAAGTGGTAGTCCCCATACTCCTTTAATATGGGTTAATATAATCCTCGGATAGGACTATTTTAACCCCCATTAAAAGATACTAGGGACTAAATTGAAACTTTAATGCGCTTTGGGACTAAAATAACTCCATGTAAAAATTCAAGGGACCATTTGACAGTTCTCTTATTATTATGGGGCATTTACATACATAACACCCAATTCTTATGTGTTTACATCACTAACATCTAAACTTAGAATTTTACATTAATAGCACCCAAATCTTTCATATCAAATTAATAAAAAAAGTAAAATGCACCTTTATATGCATAGCTAAGGTGGCTATAGGAAAAAAATTAAGTTTAGGAGTTAGATATGTAATTACATAGGAATTGAGTGGTATGTATGCAAATCTTTCTCCCTATTATTTGTGTATTGGTGCAACAAGTTTAACAACAAAGGAAAAAAAAATCTTACAAGATAACCAAAAGCAAGTTCCATCCGTTCCGGCTTCTGATCCAGCATTGCCCCTTCTATTAAAGCCTAAACAATGAATAGTAAGCACGGGATAAAAAACTGATTCATGAGCTTTAAATATACAGCCGTTGGAGCAGGATACAAAGTACCAAAGGAACATAAAAATTCTACAATCAAAGAAAATAAGTGAAGACATTTTTGAATTGTTAGATATATTAGCATTTGTGGGGATAGCCAACTAATCAAACAATCAGAAAATAAACTAAATATGCTTCAGACTAAAAAACAAGGGAAAAAAGGATGAATGATTGAACAATTTGCGGGCTATTTGTTTTCTTTTTTTTTTGTTTTTGTTTTATTTAGTTTATATTTTGATATGAAATAAAACATATTCACTACATTAAAATAAAATATGTTATATTTTTTAGGGAAATGTACATATAGACCAAAAAGGATGAATGATTGAACAATTTGCGGGCTATTACAAAGGATGAATGATTGTGTTAAAATAAATTATGTGTTTAACAAGTTTAACAACAAAGGGAAAAAGGATGAATGATTGAACATATAGAACACAATTACTATGTGTTTACACATAAAAATTGTG
>NW_018164880.1:0-1799 GCF_001263595.1 Phalaenopsis equestris
ATCCGATTAGGAGAGTAGATGTTTTAACTTCGACTAGTGTTAAGAAAGGCAGAGGTAGAACTTGGAAGACTTGGGCTTATTGTATTAAAAATGATCTTAATTTACTAGAACTAAATGAAAATATGACACTAAATAGGACTCAATGGAGAAAAAGGATTCATGTAGCCGACCCCACGTAGTGGGATTAAGGCTTTGTTGTTGTTGTTGTTATTTAAGTTTCGATTAATTATGCAACATATAAAGGCGTAGATGACGTGAATTACAATATTTAACTTGACCGTCTGAATTGCAAAAATTTTGCGTGCGAAGGTGCAAATTGTGCATAAGGCAATCCTATGGCTTAATGGTCGTATAGAGACTCCTTTTTGAGTTTCCTCATGTTATGACAGTCTGAATTGCAAAATTTGTGCGCGCGAAGGTGCAAATTGTGCATAAGGCAATCCTAGGGCTTAATAGTCGTATAGAGACTCCTTTTTGAGTTTCCTCATGTTGATTTCAACCTCCTAAGTGCTAGAGGACGAGAACCACACATGCGGAACTCCAAAAAGGTAAAGAAGTAGTTTGAATTTCTAAAATGAGGCTGGTCCCATTACTAAGGCTCTAAGATAGTCAAAGGGAGAATCCTAAGGCTAGACCCCAAACACTAAGAAGAAAACTAGACCTCACTAAAAATGAAGTCAACAATTCTTTACTTTTTCATTTGTGTATCTTTCTATTTGAGCTTTCTGAACCTTTTGTGGTCTCATTTTCTCCATGTCTTCCATCGGTCACTTTCATCTTATGTTATCATCTTTTAGTCTTAATGTCTCAACTTTTAGCACCCCACACTTGAGTTTTGAGGCTCTATTGCCATTGTGTGTAGAAAATTGTTAGCTTTGGGAGTGAGGGGAGAGTTGAGATTAACACTTGGCCCCAGGATCAAAATGGCACTTACGATTGATTTTTCATGATGTGATATAGGGAAACTTCTAAACAACCCTTGATGTATCAAAAAAGGATAGAGCTGAACCATTTCCCTGCACAATTCATTTCATTTATTAAGTAAAACACACTGTTTCAAATATCAGTGAGTGAATTTACAGTGTGCCACTTAAAGTGGCTTGTTAACAATATTTTAGTTTTTCATTCTTTTTTTTGGGTATAATATATTTGATGTGATTCCCTTTGCAATTTATTGTTGTAAGGCATGTATTTCTTTCTTAAGCAATCTTCATACTTTCCTTAGGAGTATTAGGAGATTTTAACAAATAATCTTTTTTAAAGTGGTTTATCCTTACGACACATTTTATTACATTTAGCTTGTTTCGTTTAAAGGTGATTATATCTTTTTTACTATTCCCAGGAATCAGCTTGCATAATTTTCCTGAGGGAATGGCAGTTTTCCTGGGATCGATAAAGGTACCTATTCCAATTTTTTAGATATTAAATTACATCTAAGAAAACGTACTTTTCAGGGACTTCGTGTTGGCCTTAATTTAGCTTTGGCTATTGCTTTGCACAATATTCCTGAGGTAAGCATTTTATCTTTTAATTTTAAGGCATGTATTGTAAGGCATGTATTTTTCTTTTATCACTAAATTGCTATTGCTTTGCACAATATTGTAAAGCATGTATTTTGTTTGAATGCTAATTCTATATATGTTTGATTGTTAATCCATTACTTAAAACATGACGCAAAAAGCATATTGTATTAGGTATTTGTTGTACCAATTATCATATTATTTTCATTGCATCTCTTATTCAGTTGCGAGATCTTTGTGGTATAATGATAAGCAGATGCATGATAGCATCTAAAGATT
>NW_018164880.1:1899-2301 GCF_001263595.1 Phalaenopsis equestris
TGATTGAGTGAAGGATTGATCTCATTGAATCATCTCATGTAGGTACTTATGCTTCATTTTCTCTTATATTCATTCATCTAAACATAGACATGAAAACATGCACAAATAATTTCTAAACTAAATACAAAAGTGCTTAACACTTAGATATAAAGTATGTACCCCAAAAGCCTTGAAAATTATCCAAAATCATTATAATTCAAAAGCTGTATAAAAGTCGAATCACCTGGTTAACTGCCCACCTGTCCTTTTCACTCCTTGAAAAATGACAACATCATGTCTGGTAAGCTACAAACTCAGTAAAATAATTAATTTTAAAATTAGATTCAATAGAAATGAAAGAGACTATATGGATGCTAGTCAATGAAAAATATAAATAACAAAAGATTAGTGATATCCTTAAAT
>NW_018164880.1:2401-4084 GCF_001263595.1 Phalaenopsis equestris
AATTCGACATATACCAAAGCTGAAATTAATTGAAAACATAATTGAATTGTAGAATGGGGCTTGCAAAGAATTGGGTAGCTCACTTATTACTAACGGCGTGACTTAATCAATCATTTACGAGCACATTAAATTATGGTCACAGTTGTGATTCGTATGTTCCCCTATGACCCTTTGCTCTTTGAGACATAAACCATATGATATATTTGATAACACCTAAGCCCTCTGTTAGCTAAGTTTGAGTCAAATTAGTCCCCTTAGACAAACTTCACCCAAGTCTATAAGGATCAAACAACTCATGATTATTGACAAGGATCTTTTAGCCAGGATGACTCGACTACCTCCTTTGACTAAATAAACTAGGGTCTATAACAAAAAAGAGATGATGAAATCATGAGATCTTGATTGAGTTCGTCAATCATTCTCCCAACAATATGCTTTTAAGCTTGTAGTGTTAAATTCTTAAAATGAAAAATTCAATCAAATTTCATAACACAAAAACCCAAATTATTACCACTATAAGTTGAGTAATCAAAGCACCAATGACTAGCCTTAATCGTAAGTGCTCTCTCATTATCGAGAGGCTTGCTCCCGTGGGAAACCTCGAACCCCAGTTCCTATCCTCACAAAATGAGGGTAAAATCTTTGGGTAGTGTCATATCTATAATTTCATCTGCTTTTTGGAAATTTGACTCGGAACCTCAAGTAAACTCTCTTGTCATTATATTTTCAAGAGGGATTGGGGCATACAAATTTTTGGAGCCCACGGATATTTGAGCTACATGTGTTTGATGCATATCTCAATGGATAATTAAAATATCAAACAATGTGACTCAGTGGTCAAAATTTAAGTTACCAAGATTATTTCCTTAAACATTTATGCTGCTACTAATGAAAAATTTTTGTTTTTTTTGGATCCACTGTGGTCATAAATGTTACGGTATAAAAGCATTACAAATAAATCCAGATGCCTAAAAATGTCAGTTCTGGAAACTTTGTAAATGATTGCTTGTGGTCAAAATTAAAAAGGAAAAAAAAAATTGATGTCATTCTGAATGACAAACTCATAGGAACACTAACCAACAAAGCATGTAACTTCTAGTTTTTGTAGAGATGTTTCATTTTAATTTATTGACAGGATGACTTTTATGAAACTTAGACGGTATGGTTTCTTCTTTGGGATTGGTCATGACTTGTTTTGAGTGATGCTCTTCTAATGATATAGTGAATCTCAAGGAGCTACAATGGACGGATAAAGGTGAACACAAAGGAACTACTAAATATGAGGCAGTATGGTTGGTTGATTACACGAAGGAAACTAAAATTGTTAGTGTTTGAGGGATTGGTTTGGTGCGGGTTTGGAATCTGGGATGATCTCAAGTTATATGCATTGGAGACTGTTGGATCTGGATCCAAAAATGATAGAAATGGGAAATTACCCTCGAGATAATTTCTATTGATTATGGATTAGCAGTTGAAATACCATGCTACAAATGCATTACACTTCATAGATAACATGGAATTCCATTTGATTTTGCTCGGTATTTAGATACTTTGACAAAATAGTAATAAAATTGTATTTAATTTCATAGCAGCGCTGCACTTTTAGCTTTATTGCATAATGTTTGAGAGAATTATTGCATGTGAAGGAAATTACTATCTATTGCACCTGTCTTATGAACAATT
>NW_018164880.1:4184-15112 GCF_001263595.1 Phalaenopsis equestris
AAAACCAGGCTGTATCTCTCAGCTTAACTCCTATGCTCTTTGTCCGGAGCACTATCTGCAGTCCTCATCCATCATCTCTGCTTGAGGATCCTTCCTTTCCACCAAGCTTACAAATTATGCATATTAATAGCTTACTTCTGGCATCCTAAAAACAGGCTATATCTTTCAGCATAACTCCTAAAACCAGGCTGTATCTCTCAGCTTAACTCCTATGTTCTTTGTCCGGAGCACTATCTGCACTCCTCATCCATCATCTCTGCTCGAGGATCCTTCCTTTCCACCACGCTTACAAATTATGCATATTAATAGCTTACAACTTCTGACATTCAAACATCTTGTACCTGATGCTTTGAAGGATACTTCTACTTCTATCAAGTGGTTGCATTTACAGTGGGGTAAAAAAACGAGCATGATAATTAAAGATCTAATGAAGAACCAATCCTGTAATTAGCTAAGATACTACTAAACTACGTTAGTGAAGATGGCTTAAAGGCCAACAGAAGAGATGATGTGCTCTTGCCTACCAACTTTCTTGATGCATTTGGTAGCTTGAAACTTCCATGGTCTTTCTTTATAGAATTTTTTATTCGTCATTTCTTATTGTATTGTTTTATGACTAAAGCTATTTTGGGAGAGTTCTCCATTAGGCTACATATTTTATGTCTGGAGTGTGGAAGACATCTGATTCATCCTGATTATTTTTTTTATTAAATGTCTATATTTATAATTTTGACAATTTTATTCGGGTTACGTTATATTTTGAGTTTGTGTTACCTTATAATGTTAACAATCTTTAAAATAGCAGAACTACTTGACCTTTTACCGACGAATGCATAAGGTTCAAAGCATGTAGCATAAGCTTCATGGAGTTTGTTCAACTTATTTATGTATTTTGTTGACAAGTTACAAATGTTTAAATGCAAATTAAATTAGATGTAAAATTTCATATCTATCCATATCATAACACCTGAATATATTATAGATATAGACATGTGATCGGATTATATTTATGTTTGATATGAGAGCAAAATTCAACACAAAGTTTTAAGTTCTGAAGTATAAAAACGACCAAGGAAATGGTATTAAACTTGTTACATAACTCATTCTTTAGAAATTTTAGGTGTTTAATACATATCTTAAGGAACAAATGGATTAAAAGTTATCTTAGATATCTTTCCTTTGTTCAATGCGGACGGAAGATTCAAAATTTTATTTTTTCACAACGAATTGAAATTTAGCTCCTTGTAATTGATGTTTACAATACTTCAATAATGCTTATTTCAACTGAATTGAAAATCTATGGCTACAAAAGTAGATGCAATTTTTGATAAATATATTGTTCAAAGTAAAATAATAAGATTTTTTTCCTTTTCCGTTTAAGGTGGTACTTAAATATAGAAGTGTGACACATTTGTTTTGCTGTTGGCATATAGAAGCTTAAGCATTTTTTGCTTCAAAGCAAAGTGAGAAGCTGATAGCGCTCAACCATTTTTTGTAGAGCTTCATTTTGAAGTGCAAAACTGTTTTAAACAATTAAAGGCGACACATAATATTAAATGATTTGATGACACTACGAATAAGTATGGATTTCATAATGCATCATGTATTCATTGTTTAATGCTTTCAATCTAGCCATCATTCTCAACATGGACAATCTTAAGATAATGATGACAGCAAAATATCATTCTTTTTCTTTGGGCTTAATTTTCTTGCTTTTATTGGTGCCAAAAGCTGAATAATCCCTAATATAAATCATTGCTAGTGCAGCCTACCTCTTCCCTAGTAGTCTAGATCCTGATATTCTTGAAGGTCTACTTGGATCAGGTATCTCTTTTAATTTATTTAAAATTGTTGATCATTAGCTAATAATTTTTGTATGATTTCTTTTATTATTATTATTATTGTTAATATCATCATCATCATTATTATTATTTATTATTTATTGTTATTATTATTTTGTTTGCAATTTTTTCCTGCTTGTTCAGTTGGAGGAGTGATGGCTTTCCTCACTCTGCACGAAATGTTACCTCTAGCATTCGACTATGCTGGTCAGAAAAAGGCTGTTAAAGCTGTCTTTTTGGGCATGGCGTTCATGTCTGCAAGGTTTGTTACAAATAAAGTGAATTTTAATGTCTTATAACATCAATAGGTATCATGCACTTAAACCCTGTTTGAACCTAATGAATCATAAAAGCGCATCTGCTATGAATATATTGAATAAGTTTGTCTGGCTAGTTCTTTGTTAGATGTAGAAACTTATCCAGTGGAGAACTGTCATAAAGCAGAATGAATCATTGACTTACATTCAACCACAATAATGACTTCATCAAAATACTGAAGGCTACAGTACAAACCCAAGATGGTGCTGAATTGCTTTTGAGTAAAATTTCTTCCAAATTTTGGTCATATTGCATTCCAATGCTACTGTGAGTTTTGTTTAGATGATACAAAGAAAATTTACACAGTAAGGAAGGGATGCGCCACATTTGTACAAAGATACTACTAATAAATTAAAGCTGTAGGAATTAGAATACAATTTCAACAAATAGATAGAAAATATACTACTTTGACCCGATTCGGTTTGCATCCGCTTGCCAAGAACTCCGGTTCAAGCATTCCTTCCCCCTTTGATAAGTTAGGTGGAGAAATCTCCTTACAGATGCTGCTTGCAACCAGGGCATAACTAGCCCAATGCTTTTATTTAAGGTGAGGAGCCATGGCAGTGTTGAAGTAGTGGAAAGATGATTGGGCTTAAAGCACAACTTTTATATGAGGCACATAGTCATTTACGAATGTTTGCTATCGATTGATTGAGAGTGAACATGAATTTAGGTCAAGAGTAAGGCTAAAAAGTATGCAAATAGGTGCAATATTCTTTTTTTAATCACTCAGAGATTAATGTGATATTTATAGGCATCAGTTGGTTAATCATATGTGCAATAACTCAATTAGTTTTTGCCCAAATTATCACATTAAGATATCTATCTATCAGGGTGATGTACTAACTAATGTATGCATTTGGACCAATTGGATAATGCTTTGAGAAGAATGACCTAGTTTGGCAGTCCAATCAGCTTTATTATCTTCTCTATGAATAACTGACCAATGTACCTGCAAAATAATGATTAAAGAAAAAAATTGCTTCATTTGAAACATTATATAGTAAGGATACTCAACCATATGTGAACATCACTTTCATAACAGCAAAGAATCTATCTGCACTTGAATTTTATACCATCTGCAATTTTTAGCCAAAGTCAAATATTTAACAACAGAATCGGCTTTGGCAGCCAAAAAACAAGCTGTCATAAAAGGTGCCGCAAATCAGGCTAAGCAACTCCCATGGTAATCTCTAAAAACACTACCAATACCTGCATTATTATCTTTCCAACTTCCATCAACATTTACTTTCACCATATCATGCAAAGGAACTTTCCATTTGATAAGAATAGTATCAGATTTAGCTCCCAAATGAATAGGACAGTTAGTCTTTCTAAACAACTTCAGCGAACCATGTGAAATAGGTCTCTTAAACTTCCCAAACTGAAGTGGTTTTTAGAAGAAACCACGAATACAATTAAAAGTATCCTTCCCAACTAAAACTCAATTCTTATGTTTAATGTCATTCCTTGCCATCCATAGAAACCAAAAGGTAATAATAGGAACAATACTAAATAATTTACTTCCCAAGCCTTTTCCACTCCTAAATGCAGCTAGTGATAGAATTGTTTCCACCATTATAGAAAATTCTGCCAAAAAAATCGTAGACACGAGTCCAAACAAATTTAGAAAACCAGCAATTGACAAAAATATGTTCCATGGTCTCCTCCTCCTTCCTACAAAAAATGCAAACTGAAGGCACTTGAAGCCCTTTAAGCTTTAAAATGTCATCAGTAGGAATAATATTATGCAAAATTATCCAAAATAAAAAAGGATTGAGAAGGCTTAACCCACTGATTCCAAATCCACCTCAAATCTTTCCCTTGAGAATGAGGTAAAAATTTAGCAATAATTTTAGATATAGTATCACCGAAATAATTCTTGATTTTAATTTTATCACAAGATCCCACGAGGATGGGCACATTGGAAATATGATAAGCATCATTTTTACTTACCAAATTCTCCAACATACCAGTATCCCAACAGAAATCCTTCTAGCAATTAGAAACCGCAAGTTTAATATCATGAGGACCCCCATAAAAACCAGCAAGAGAACCCGTACCCAACCAATCATGATACCAAAAACTACATTTTCCATCCCCAAACTTACCAAATTCTCCAACATACCAGTATCCCAACATAAATCCTTCTAGCAATTAGGAACCGCAAGTTTAATATCATGAGGACCCCCATAAGAACCAGCAAGAGAACCAGTACCCAACCAATCATGATACCAAAAACTGCATTTTCCCTCCCCAGTATCCCAACAAGATCTTCAACATCTTTAGCATGTTTAAGCATCTACTTCGAAATCAAAGAATCTTTGATGTTAGAAGAAGTAGAAAGAGGATGAGACAAAGCATAGTACTTAGCTTTCATAAAAGATGTCCAAAGGGAATTTAGCTCGAAAACGAATCTATAACTTCATGAAACAAATTTTCCTTGAATCCTTAAAGCTCCTGAAACCCAAACCGCCATAGTTAATGGGTTTGCAAAGTTTAGACCAGCATTTTCAATGAATTTTTTTCTCTTTACCTGACCAGAGGAACTTATTAAAGATCATTTCCAGGCATTCACTGGAATCTTCATAATTTGTATCATATATATAGGAATAGAGTTCTCCCACCAAATGACAAGAAGCTATTATCCCAACTAAGAATCAGATTTTTCACTTTATCAATTAGCTTATCAAACAAATAATTCCTTCTCCTGCCTTTCCCCATCATAAGTCCTAGATAAGCTTTAGGAAGATCCTTTTTATTACAACTAGAGACATCCTATGTCCAATTCCTTTTAGAAGAAGAAACCTTTTCGACACAGTAAAAACAACTTTTGGAAACATTTAAACTGAGACCCGAGGCAGCCTGAAAATTCTCCAAAGTTCCCCGAAGTCTTTTTACAAATATTTGGCATTAGTAAAGATGACCAAATCATCAGCATAAGCAAGATGGGAAATTGTAAAATTTTCTTTAATATCAAAACCCTTACTAAGTTATTTAAAAAGAGATGATTTCAACACCTTGAAAGATAATCAAATGCAATAATAAAAAGATTAGGAGAAAGAGGATCTCCCTACTTTTTCTCTTGTGGCATTGAAGAAACCACACCTCCCATTTAAAAACAAAGAGTAGTAATTGTTCTCCGAAATCCTTTTGATGATATTGCAAGAATCCATATTAAAGCCAATATGCCTCATCACACCTAAGATGAACTCCCATCTTATAGTATCATAGGCATTCTTGATATCCATTTTAAACACAATATTTCCACCTCTACCTTTTCTATCCATATTAAGCACCAACTCCTAGGCAATTAAAGCATTATCAAAAATAGACTTGCCTTTGATAAAAGCAGATTGTTGAGCACTAATAATCTGGTCAAGGTGAGGCTGTAATCTTGTCACCACAATTTTGGAGATAACTTTGAGCTAATATTATTTAAGCTTATAGGTCTATAAGCATCCCAACATAAACTCTTTTTAGATTTAGGGATTAAAACAATATTAGAAGACTTACAATACTTAGGCAAATCCATTCCTCTGAAGAAATCCTGAACCGCAACAATGACATCAGATTTAATCACATTCCAAAATTTTTTATAGAATGCTGTAGAAAAACCATCTATCACAGTCGTCTTCTTACAATCCATACTATCAATAACAACTTTAATCTCCTCCTCTAGAAGGAACTTGGAACTACTAAGCATATCAGTATTAATAGCATCCAACTCAATATTGTCACTATTAAGCAAATTCGAGAAGCTTCCTCAATAAGATCAATATTATGAATAATATTGCCATTGGAAGCTTTAATTTTATTAATAACATTTTGTTTTCTACGATTCTTAATAAAAACATGAAAGTAGGAAGAATTTCCGTCACCATCAACCAAAATATGACCCACAACTTTTTGATTATAGTTAGCTTCTTCCATGGCAATAGCAGAATTAAGGACATTATGAGCATTAAGCAAACTATCCCAATCAGTTAAGCCCTCATTCATATCCATCTCAAGCTTTTTGACATTCTCTTCAACTTTACAAACTATGGTATGAAGGTTACCAAATGCTTTCCAATTCCGCTTCTTAAGAATAGTAGCCAAATTCTTATGAAGTTTCCAAAGATAGATACTAGAATTAACATTAGAATCTCCTTTCCAATTGTTTAACACCAATCGCTTAAATGAAGGATGAAGAGTCCACATATAAAAAAATCTGAAATGATAATGTTTAGAATTTCTGCTAATATTAACTTCCAGCAAAATAGGATCATGATCAGAGCCTGTTCGAGCAAGATAAACATTAGAAACCGGAAAACAATCACCCCACCATCTATTAGAAGCATATCTGTGAAGTTTTTCATAAACATTACCTCTTGAACAAGTAAAGTGATTACCATTGAAACCCATATCAAATAGACCAGCAGCCACTAGCATACCAGATAACTCATTGATAAGGTTTAACTTTGTAGAACATCCCCCTTTCTTTTCACTAATAGAGGAAATAACATTAAAATCCCCTCCCACAACCAAGGATCTGTCATATTAGAACTGAAAAGAATCAAATTATTCCAAAGATTCTCCCTGGCAGCTTTGGAACAACCTGCATAAACCACTGTAACCAAGGAGTCGTTACAGCAAACATTTAACTGATTGAATTGAGGATGATCAATCAAAATAATAACATCAATATAATCCCTCCAAATAAACCGGATTTTGTTATTGGAGTTGGCAAATAAGTTAAATTTCCCAATTCTTTTTACGAACTTATCATTATTATGAACAACAACCAAAGGTTTCAAGATTCTAAGGAACATAAGCTTATAAGATTTGATGAGACTTTTCAATCTATTAGAAGTATCGTGATCATCAACACTTCTCATTCCAGATAAGAAATTTAAACATCATTAAAAACTTTAGATCTCCTAGTGCTCCTAGGAGTTAAAGTTAGATGTTTATCCAATTTCCTCCCACTCACCATTAGCATGCAATTTAGTAAATTTACTTCATCCCAAATGATTTTTTTTTTCATTTGGATCGCGTAATGTTATGTATTCTTGGAATTACATATTTCATGGAAGTATTTTTGTAATCATTCATTTGTCTGACTTTTTTTTAAATCCGAAAATTTAAATCAAAGTCATTTATCTTCAATTTTGACATTTTTAGATTCCTTACTAATTTGTTTGTCAATAAAAAAAATATAAAAGCCATCAAGTTAAGATGATTAGCAAATGGCAAGCAATGGTCCGCTATGGTGAATGCCATAGGTTGAGATGCAACCAATAAAGGGTAGTGCTGCATTATATTGACAATTGGTAGTGATGATGGCAAGAGGTAGGAAGTGGTTGGCTTAGACATTAGTTAGTGATGTTGATGATTGTCAAGGTAGGTGACTAGTGATGTTGCATGCGAGTCATTAGATAGAAATATTGTTGATGGTTGATAAAGGCGACTAGTGGTGGTGAATGTGAGTGGTGAGTGGTGATTGGTGATTGGTGATTGGTGATTGGTGATTGGTGGCAACATAAAATATTTAGTGGAGACAGTGAATTTTGGTTGTTGGTGGGTGAGTTGGCAACATAAAATATTTAGTGGAGACAGTGAATTTCGGTTGTTGGCGGCGACAACAACTAGAGTTGAGAAAAAGACGGGGTGCGGTGGGGTTATTTCTTTGAAGTGATGGATAGACGTGAATTTGATATTTGATCACCCCAGCCTTAATAAGATCATTGTCAAAATCAAACATTTGGGCTTTTAGGACAAATTTTTGGCTATTGTGATCATAATATTTCAACAAATTGGGTGTGTGTATTTGTATGTGTATGTATGTTCATCATTCTATCTTTTCTTTGTCAATGTTTCTAAAATATTTAAGATTTTGGCACTAGGTCTCTCTTGAATACCTCGCACAACTTCTTGTAACTTTTTTTGTTCTCTCTTATTATTGTTGAATATACATTTAGAGAATTTCAAACCTGAACAGACATAATACTAGCCCTTTGAAATGTAATACTTATAATTTATTTCAATTTTGTATATCCAATATGAAATGCTTTTCTTATTAAAATTCCAATATGTTGTTTCTCTCTTTCTTTCTTCTTACTGCTTCAAGCTTGTGATGATTCAGTTGGTTTTTTTATACCCTCGTATTTCCTCATATTTTCTCTTTACAATAGCTTGATCTGTACTATTTTTTTCATTTTTTTTTCTATATAGGATTTCAAAATGAATTATCTGTATTTAATTGAAACTAGCAGTTAGATAAAATGTGCAATTTGAAATTTTGTTCGACTAATTTGATGCTTATTTTGATTGTTCCAATGTTTTGTTGTTGGTAGCTTGTACTTTCTAGAGATCAGTTTACCGAAGGAGCTGAGCTAGTAGTCTTGGAGATCGACTGGAACTGATTTTGTGCTGTAATATATAATTCATAGTTTTACAGGTTAATTCTATCTTTTCACGTAGTATCCTCTTGAATAGAAATTTCTTTATATATTGTTTGTTCTGTCATTTATGCATAAAACCTGTTTTTTCCAACGTGCAGCTAAACATTACTTGTAACAGAGCCGTTCTTTTTTCAATTTCCTCAAAATGCTTCAGATATTTCGTTATATTTACTGGCTACTGGAAAAATTTCACTTCTCATTGGAAGAAAAACATCAATTTTACAAATTTTTTCCTTGAACTTAGGACAACCTGGTTTGATTTTGGTTAGTTTCACTGCACATTTTATGACACCCACAAGTTTTTTCTTCTCTACCTTTTCCTTGTTACAGAAACTTCAGAGCTCATTGACGCATTATTGGAAAAAATAAAAATGTCACAGTTGCTGTCCCAATCCTACCAAATTGGTACTCTGGAGTTGTCTGACTTGGAACCGATTCATAATTGGTTATATGTTTCATTTATGATATATTACCAAAAGCTGAAATGCTATCACTATGTAATGGATATGCGGTTATTTGATAATACGATAAATTTTCATGTTACTAAAATGATAACTTATCTGATGGTTCATTTGTTCAAGTTCATTATTGGGTTGCAGTACGTAATTAGTAGTCAATATTAATTTTAAATTCCACGCACAAATGCCCTGGAAATTCTCTAAAACATAATTATTTGATGTTCTTATTAAAAACCTGTTCATCCTTCCCATTTGCAAGCAACCGAATAAACTATTTTGCCTGCAACCTTGCTTCACCTGTTTAGGGAGCATATTATGTGATACTTTGACTTCACAATTTAACTTGCGGTAGGTGTGGAGGCGTTGGGAGTGATGCCTGGAATGATGTGGCAAAAGCTTAGAAGGAAAACTAATAAAAAACCTGTGGTATAAGATGACAACAAATAACGCAGGGGGCTAAGGAAATGGAAAATGAACATAATGGTTTTATATTTTCTTTCTTTCTCACGTACTTTAGTGCATGTCCAATATACATATGTAATAAATATCCTGGAATAATACAATGTTTATACAAAGTTGCTGGCATATGTTAAATAAAATGATGTCTCTGAAACAAAGTGATAACCCGCAAACTAGAAATCATGTATAGGTGGGATGCTATTCTACAAAAGATCAAGCTGCGGAATCGTCTTAGTAAGCAACTTCGATTCGAAATAGGTCTGATCTCTTCTACATGAGAAGGGTGAAGGCAAAGATTGCTCAAACAACAGTAAGCAAGGAGTAGGTTTGAGCGGTCCTGCATTGCAAGCTTTCATACATCGTTGTGTATTCAGGTCGTGCATGCAAGATAAAGGGATGAATTGTTGGGGCAAGCTCCCAATCATTTATATTTTAGGGGCAGTTGGAAAATGAAATGAAATGTCAAATGTTCGTAGAGTAATATGATTAAAATATATTTTATGTATTTTTGAGTTGTTTGGTTCATTGTAAAATAAACGTTGGACTTTGCTTCTCTTTTATTTGGTTTGAAGTTGATTGAAGACAATGTGTTTATTTGGGTAAAAAGCGGTGCGGGCGGGAAATGGGCTAGCGAGGGTGGCAGGGAGAGACGATTGTGGGAGGTGTGCGATGACGGCGAACAGGTGTGTGGTGACCGTGAGCGGTGACGACCGGTGATAACTGGTGGCAATCGTCAGCGGCATGCGAACAATGGTTTAGCGGTGGCGATGGATGCGATGGACGGGCGGAGTGGGGGGGTGGAGTGGTTATCGATTGCATGCTGCGACAACGGCTGCCGACTGTAGTTAGTGTCGGCATCTGGTGGAGGCGGCAAGCTGCGGTGACTTGCCTATAATATTTTACATGAATGATGTAATTTAAATTCTGTCAAATCGATCAAATTCTTAATTCAGCCAAATAAATTTTCGTGTAAACTTCACATTCAAACTTTATATTGTATTTGCAAATTTTCATTTCAAACATATAATTTACTCAAATTCCCGTAAAAAAATTATTATACATCACTAATTCACTCAATCAAACAACCCCTCAAACAAAGTGATAACCAGCAAACTAGAAATCATGTCTAGGACAAAACACTAAAAGGAGCAATCCAGGCTAGGTTTCATTCGAGATTCTTTATTTGACATATTTAAATATGATTAAACTAAATGAAGATATTTTAGATTTTGAGAATAGATAAATACATATTTATTAATTAAATTTAGTAAGAGAAATTAAAAAAGTTTATTTATACATGTATTAAATAGATGAAGTTGTTAGAATTAAATAGTTATAGTTCATTATGAATGGCTAAGGATTAATGTATTTTAAACGGAAAAATTAGGATAATATATATATATATA
>NW_018164880.1:15278-19686 GCF_001263595.1 Phalaenopsis equestris
ATACACACACACACATAAAGTATAACATAAATTTATTAATGAAACTTGAAAATAAATTAATACTAAATAATTGACAACATAAATTCAAGGTTCTCTCTTCCAAATTGTTTTAAAATATTAATTAAAGTTATAGAATTGAAGTGTAACATAGCTAGTTATATATATATATATATATATATACAATGTAGACGAGTGAGCTCTGCCAGGGTTTGGTTCCCCTGATGATTTGGCGGCATTTTTGCTTTCAGTGGCTTAATGACATTTTGATCTTTTGTTGACGCCTTCACTGGGGTGGCAATGAAGTTTCTTCGCTCAAAACTACGGTTTTCTCGCAATCTTTTCACAAGTCTCTCAAACGCTCCAGTGAGTACTCCTTGGAATATATATATATACACACACAATGTAGACGAGTGAGCTCTGCTAGGGTTTGGTTCCCCTGACGATTTGGCGGCATTTTTGCTTTCAGTGGCTTAATGACATTTTGATCTTTCGTTGACGCCCTCACTGGGGTGACAATGAAGTTTCTTCGCTCAAAACCACGGTTTTTTCGCAATCTTTTCACAACTCTCTCAAACGCTCCAGTGGTTACTCCTTGGCAAAAATGGCCAGTAAGATGAATGGCAAACCCGCTATGTTTATTTCGGATACCGAATGCTCTTCTCTGGCGGCTTCTTGTTGCTTAGCTTTAGTGGGTAAAATTTTGCATGGGCATCCTAAGTTGGAGCTAATCAGGAGGGATTTCGAAAACCTTAAGCTTGAGGGGAGTTTGAAAATTGGTCTGTTAGATGATTATCCCTCCTCATATAATTAGCAAATGAAGAAGATTACACTTGATTGTTTGCTAGAAAAGTTATACGAATTGATTATAAGGTTATGAAACTCTTAAAGTGGTTTGTTGATTTTGACCCCCAGATTGAACCTCCAATTGTGACTGTGTGGGTTAGATTTTCGGGGCTTAAATTACATCTCTATAATCATGAAATATTGTTCTCTGTGGCTGCCATTTTTGGGAGACTTCTCAAAATGGGCTCTCCAACTTTCACAATCTCTCGACCTGCTGCTGCAAGGGTTCTTGTGGAAAGGAATATCACCCAAGCACCGACAAAAGAAATTTGGATAGGTTCATCACATAATGGTTATTAGCAAAAATTTGTTTTGGAACAACACCCTCTTTATTGTACCAAATGCAGGATGTTTGGTCACTCTGAAGTTCAATGCTATCACCTTTATCATGAGCTCAAAAACATCGAGAGAAATGGTAATGATATTAATTTACTATTGGAGGAGGGGGAATGTAATCCCAGGATTCAGAAGGGAGTGTCACACGTTGGGGATGTGGGTCCAGCTAAAAATTATAATGTGGTGCAAGGCAATGTATCCTTTGATAAGGAGGTGGAGAGATTTAGGGAAGGTAAAACAGTTGGATTTGGCGGCATTTTTGCTTTCAGTGGCTTAATGACATTTTGATCTTTTGTTGACGCCTTCACTGGGGTGGCAATGAAGTTTCTTCGCTCAAAACTACGGTTTTCTCGCAATCTTTTCACAAGTCTCTCAAACGCTCCAGTGAGTACTCCTTGGAAAAAATGGCCAGTAAGATGAATGGCAAACCCGCTATGTTTATTTCGGATACCGAATGCTCTTCTCTGGCGGCTTCTTGTTGCTTAGCTTTAGTGGGTAAAATTTTGCATGGTCATCCTAAGTTGGAGCTAATCATGAGGGATTTTGAAAACCTTAAGCTTGAGGGGAGTTGGAAAATTGGTCTGTTAGATGATTATCCCTCCTCATACAATTAGCAAATGAAGAAGATTACACTTGATTGTTTGCTAGGAAAGTTATACGAATTGATAATAAGGTTATGAAACTCTTAAAGTGGTTCGTTGATTTTGACCCCTAGATTGAACCTCCAATTGTGACTGTGTGGGTTAGATTTTCGGGGCTTAAATTACATCTCTATAATCATGAAATATTGTTCTCAGTGGCTGCCATTTTTGGGAGACTTCTCAAAATGGGCTCTCCAACTTTCACAATCTCTCGACCTGCTGCTGCAAGGGTTCTTGTGGAAAGGAATATCACCCAAGCACCGACAAAAGAAATTTGGATAGGTTCATCACATAATGGTTATTAGCAAAAATTTGTTTTGGAACAACACCCTCTTTATTGTACCAAATGCAGGATGTTTGGTCACTCTGAAGTTCAATGCTATCACCTTTATCATGAGCTCAAAAACATCGAGAGAAATGGTAATGATATTAATTTACTATTGGAGGAGGGGGAATGTAATCCCAGGATTCAGAAGGGAGTGTCACACGTTGGGGATGTGGGTCCAGCTAAAAATTATAATGTGGTGCAAGGCAATGTATCCTTTGATAAGGAGGTGGAGAGATTTAGGGAAGGTAAAACAGTTGAGGTAGATGATTTTGGTGTCAACGATATAGCTAACACCAAGTTCTTGCAGGGCGCTATGTCTAACCTGGAGGATGAGTGGATAATTCAGAAATACAAAAAAAAGAAGAGAAATAATGAGTTACTTCATCTTTTGGAGGAAAACATTATTTATTTTGAAGATGGGTATTATTCTGAAGGGGCACATCAACACACCCTCACTAGAGGCTTTAGGAGAGGGTGTATGCTAAATCATGTTTAATATCCTTATTTAGAATATTAGGGGATTGACTGACCCACTCTCCCTTAATAAAATAAAATTTTTGTGCAGGGTTCATAAATTTAATATTTTTGTTGTTCTGGAACCTTTAGCAAATGTTCATGTGGATAAGGTTCTTAATAACTTTATACAGTTGAATTTTTTGAGAAACTCCTCTAATAAAATTTGACTGTTCTTGAGAAAAGATATAAAGCTAGATCTGATTTGCAATTATTCATAGTTTATTCATGCATTCTTTACCAAAGGTGACTACAGTGGTTGGTGACCACCTAATTGTGATCCTTGACAAATAACTCAATTTTTGGGCAAAGTGTTGCAATGTTTATTCTATCTAAGGTACTCATTCAGACTTTCAAATGCAAATTTATCCTTAACACTGGGGTTGTTGAATGCAAGTGCACGTATCCATTGTAATAATAGTCTCTAAAGAGACAGGTTGTCAAACCACAAAGAAACATTGGGAAGCCAAGATAGGACAATATTATAGTATACTAAACTTGTTCCTAGTTTGAAAATTTGAAATATTTAAATTGTAATAACACACCTACTACAACTATTTAAAATTACTTCTATAGGAATTCTAACTACTCTATGTAAACGTGTTTTGCCAAGTGCTAAAATTTAATTTCCCTTGTAGTCATAATAACAAAGTATAGGAGTAAATAAATGTGAAATAACATGTAGATTGTGACAAATAGAAGCATATATCTTCTTTACCCTCTTTCGAGCAGATAAAGAAGATTGGTTAAAAGTAACCTTAATTCCTTGAGTCCTACTTAAAACCCAATGAAAAGCATCTCCCTATTTATTTGCATCTCCTTATAGTGTAATTTGATTCATACCCTATAATTCACCATGATATTCCTAGTCATTCATGATGTAGCTCTTTTGAGTCCTTACGGGTTCACAACATATTTTAACAGATAAATTGGACACATTGAAAAGTAGACTAAGTGCTGAAGGAAATCATCAAAAATTAATATGAAAGACTATTTCTACATTCAGTTCAATACTCCTACACATTTACCACATTACCACAAGGAAAAAAAGTAAAATTACTCACAAAGCATGGATAAAATAACAACAATATGCATTAAAACCAAAAGATTCAACATAAAGATGTGCTTTTGAAAACAACAATTTCAAACCACAATTATACTTATCTTCTCCTTCAATTTGCCTTGAGATTGCTCCACCCAAGCACCTTACTATCCTCCTTGAAATTTTTACACAACAACAATCACAAATATACATTACTCACACCCTTAGACTTGCTTAGAACAAGCCTAGGCCAACACTAAAACAATGTAGGAAAATGCTCCAAATGCTTTCTACTCCTAGAACACAAAACTCCTTAAATCTTTCTAATCACTTTTCTTTTCCTTCCTTTTCTTCTTCTTGTTATTTCCCACTAAATTCAATCCAAACCCGCTCCAGAAACTGCCTTGAACCGCTTTGTAATTGCTTTGAACTGTCATGAAAATGCCCAAAATTTAGTACTTGCACCTAGGCGCCACGATTGTAGCGCCATTACTTTGTTCCTTTAGACCTAAGGCCATGACATCAATGATTGGTGCCTAGGTGCCAATCTCTATAGCCATCTTTAGCATATAGGGCGCTTAGGCGCTGACGCTGGTGCCAAAGCCTTGCCTTCTCTTGACTGGCGCCTTGGCGCCGTAATTGTAGTGTCAGGGCCTCAGCTTTTACGTGGCTTGCGTCTAGGCGCCGCAAAAGATGCGCCCTGGA
>NW_018164880.1:20608-25836 GCF_001263595.1 Phalaenopsis equestris
CCCTCCCCCCTCCAAACATAATTTCTAACATATTTTAGCACATGAAGCATAACCAAAGCAGGGAAAACTCACAATCATACTATATACAATATGTATATCATAATAGTAACAGCTAAAGCATAATATGTAGTACTTAGAAAGAAAAATAACAGGGGTGCATAAAAGCTGTAGTAAAAAATTAAAAAGAAAAAAAGATCTAATATCCAAGCAGGTACATAAAAAAATAAAGTTCACAACACATAATATAAACTGAAATAAAGAGTTCTACAGACAAATAACAAATTGAATAGAAATATAAGTCCATACATCTGAATGGTAAAAAATTAAACTAGCTTAGGAGTCGGGATTTATCTATAGGAAGCGATTTATACCCCCATAGCTTAACGAATCAAGGTCCAAAATTTGAATAGGGAAAACCCTATGTGTCAGCCTCAAATGTCGAAGGAGAATCGGGGAGGAAAAAAGGGGAAAATGACCTAAACTACTTTGGTTTAGGCGTTTTAGAGCCAATTTCGAAGTGAGGCCTAAGCACCACGATTGTGGCGCCATTTCTTATTCCCAACTACTTGAAACCATGGTGCCTAGTAACCGGCACTTAAACTTTAGGTCAAATTTTTGCCTTTGGTTTAGGGCCTTCAGCTTTAGTGTGTGAGCCCTAGATTTGGTTACGATCATTTAATTCACACTATTAACTCCTCCCCAAATATTAATTCACACCAAAAAAGTTCAAATACTAAATACTAGATAGGTGATAAATGAGAATAATTTATCCTCCTTCTCATTACATCTCCCTTCCTTTCTTCCAATTTCTAATGAAATACACTTCACTTATATTATGAGTGCTTTCAAATATTTTTTTAGGGACAATTCCTTAAATGAATTTGTTCCTATTAGATTGAATTATGTGTTGCCAACCCCAGGCAGTTTCTCATCTTATAAAATATGCACCTCTATTTAAATATACATAGTGTAAGGTCATCCTCATATTACTCATCAATCTGCCTTATGAAACCTACTTAATGAAAACAATGTCAGACAAAGGAAGTAACAGAATTGAGATGGACCCGTCCTAAGACTAAATTCAGCATGACTCTAGATTGACCTATGCTCAGTTAAGAACTAGGATGTAGAGAATAACATTGATTCTACTACCTCCAATAGCCAAGCTAAAATCCAGTCATAATGAGAAGACTAGGACTTACTATCTCCATCACATGCACACACAAAACCATACAAACATAATTTAATTCCTAGCAAACCACAAACACAAACATACAATCACACCATACAATATGGGTTGCCTCCCAAGAAGTGCTTAGTTAACATTCTCAGCCCGATAATTTTAGATATTACTTGAGATATTCTAACACCAAAATCTGATTCACTAGCAGTCTTTCCCCTCCTAAGCAGGTTTTAAGTCTTTGCCAATTTACTTTAAATTCTCTACTTCTTTTAGGATCTTGAATATCGATGGCTCCAAAAGGATATTTAGATTCTTGAATATCGATGGCTCCAAAAGGATAAACTTTAACTACAGTAAATGGACTTGACCACATGGACTTAAATTTTCTTAGAAATAATTTTTATCGAGAGTTATATAACAAAACTTTCTCTCTATGCTCAAAATCCTTTCTAAGAAAATAATAGTGTTGGGATGACGAAACTGTGAGATCTTGATCGGTGCCACTTAATTTAAATTAAATTTACCCCAAACACTTGAACAACAACAACAAATAAAGACAGAACATGACACATGAATTGTAAAATCATAACACACAAACCTTGGAGCTGCTATTACATCATGAGTTCGGAGCAAACTTCATGGGCAGCACAACAAGGAGCTTGGTTTGATCTGCAAGTGGGTCTACTTCAGCAAAATTTTCCTTAGTGTAAACAACAAATCACAGGACTTCGAGGTGGTCCATCTAATGTGATG
Organism: Phalaenopsis equestris; assembly: GCF_001263595.1. Classification (NCBI taxonomy): domain Eukaryota; kingdom Viridiplantae; phylum Streptophyta; class Magnoliopsida; order Asparagales; family Orchidaceae; genus Phalaenopsis; species Phalaenopsis equestris. The sequence continues at coordinate 22,545 of NW_018164880.1, forward strand.
TAAGTCCTCACACTATCTTTAGCAACCTGCACAATCATGTTATGCAGCATAAGTCCTAACTCTCTCTAGGCTCTGAGATTTTCATTTGGTATGATGTAGATCCTTCTATCTTTCTAGGCTTTGCATGATCAAGATCATGTAAGTGTAAGCCCTAAAAAATAAAATTGACAGAATTGAAACATCAAATAATATTATTTTCAAAATTGAAGCCAAACAATAGGATAGTTTGGGAAGTCCCCGAGGCTTGCCTCAGGATATATGACGTGCCCTAATTTTTCTCCTTTGATTCAAAAAATAACTGTCCTTATTTGGTCTTTTCCTACTTGACCTTTCCATGTTTGACCTTCAAACCCTAAACTTTGAATTCTTGAAGACAAGTACCTCGGATCACCATCGAGAGTTTCTTAGGTGCCTTCAGTCATTTAAGATGTAATTAACTATAGAGGCTTGCCCTAATAGGGGACTTGGGATCCCGGTAAAATAAATCCAATCCAATCCTTATATTAGATAGAGGAACTTGTCAGTCAGCATATAAAAGATTTGCAGACCAAAACGGATGTCATAAGTTCTTTAATTTATATGATTGAGCCCACTGTCAAGTAGTATGCCTACCTCTCGTGTATTACTTTTAGTGTTGTGCTCGATCATTTAAACTATTAAATGTAAGAGATCTATTAAGTCCCATTTTTTAAAAATTAAAATATTTTTTCATAAAAACAAATTACATACATATATATTAAATTAAAATTTATTTTTCAAAATCAAAATCCTAGCTGACACAACTTTTTGGCAATAAAAAGTTTTTTCCATGTTTATTGTCTGGTCTAACTCCTCCTAGACTACTAAGAGCTCACTATGGTCAATAAGTTCGTCGCATTAGTCCTTTTCCAAATGTTTAACTTTATTTTTAGCATTATGAACAATTGTGTGAAGGTTTCTAAATACTTTGTAATTCCAATTTCTTAAAACCTGAGCATTATTCTTTCGGAGTCTCTAATGTCTAATCCAAGCATTCCTTCTTAAGCTACACATCCAATGATTCACTAGTTGCTGAAATAAAGAGTGAAGATTCCACAGATTAAAGAATTTTAAGGTGGGCTATTATTGATAAGTAGTGAAAATAATAGAAAGAAGAAGAGGAGCATGGTTTGAGCATATCTTAGAGAGGTGTTGCACTTTAGAGTGGATAAATGTGCTTGACAAATGCCAATTAGCCACAATCATGTCCAATCATTCAAAAACTTTACTTATAAACTGTGTAAAAGGGTTCCTCAAGAAACTAAAAATCAAACAAATTGGCTTCAGAAAATACTTCAGAGAACACATTAATAAGGTTATTGTTAGAAGTTCCACCACTTTTCTTCTCAAACACAGAGGTGATCAAATTGAAATCCCCACCCACAAGCCATGGTTCATCAATTTGATTACTAATATATTTCAGTTTTCTCAAAAAATCCAACCTAAAAGTGTTATAGCAACAAGCATAGACTAATGTAAGGAAGAAATGACATTGAGCCCATTTGATCATCACATGTAAGAAGTGGGGATTATCTATCATTATATCCACTTCAATTGTATTCATCCACAAAAACCAAATTTTATTAATAATAAAAATCACAAAAATTATCCCACACTGTAAAAAATAGTCATATTAACTCTCTGTAAAAAATTGAAATCATTTTGAATTAATTTACCGACTTAACTTGATTTTCTAAGCTAAATTTGATTTTTGCATTAAAATAATTATATAAATTAAATTAAAGGTCAAAAAATTATTAAAAGTGGTTTTCTAATTTCTTGTGATCAGAGGCATCTAATTAAAATAAAATTAAAGTTAAAATAAATATTTGATTTTTTAAGTATATTTTAAATTTTAAATAATTAAAAATAATTAAAAAATGATAAAAATCACTAAACTTAAAAAGTGCCCCAAAATGTCATAATTAGTTCCTTGATCACTTGGGAGTAATTAAAATATTTTGGCAAATTTTATGAATAAATTTATAATTTTTTAAAGGCTTGAAAATGAATTTTCCATAGTTTTGCATTAAAATAATTACAATAAATAAAATATTAATAAAAAAATATGAAATTTATTTCTTTGGGTTGCCTAGGCTTAGAGAAATTTAATAAAAATGTAAAAGTTAATTTTCAACTTAAATGATATTTTATATTTAATTAATACTCAAAATAATTAAATAAATTTAGTAATTAAAATAAAGCTCTAAAAATTATGACAATTGGTACTAGTGGTCCTATGACTTAGGTAAATCTCCAATAATTTTTCTAAGGATAGATAGTTTGTTTTGATTGATTAAATGAATTAACTTTGAAAATCCCTATTTTTGATATAACTAATTATTAAAAATTAAATAAAAATCATAAAATTGCGTTTTCTCCTCTAATATTTTAGTTGACTCATGAGTGAGGTACTATAAAAATGTCAAAGTCATTTAATTATATTTAATAAGTTATGAAGTGGGGAACCGTTTGGGCAAAATGGTAATTTTGAATTTTTTATGGCTTAATTGAATTTTAGGATTGATTAAAGGGTAAATATGTAATTTTGATCATAATAAACTCTTTTAGATGGTTTAAACACAAAGGATTAAATGTAGAAACCAATGCCTCACTTTTCTACAATAAATGTATAATTGTAATTTCCCCCAATTATTATAATTTGGGAGTTAATTAAATTAAATGATTCTAAGGTGAGGGGTTAGATTTTGGAATATGATAATTCACTAATTTAAAACCCCTAGTAAATGTTTGAGCGATATTATCATTGATAAGAATTAAAAATACCATATAATTTAATATCCCTAAAAGTTTTGAATTTACCCACTCATAAGTCTTAAGGGCTTAGTAGTGAACTAGGCTTAATTTGGATTTGCTTAATGAGATTTAGGAAAGAAACATAACTAATTGTGAAAATTTTGCAAACACTACAAACCCAGCTTTAATTATAGGTATAAAATTCTTAATAGCCTAATCTTGCCCTTAAGAGAACCCATTTATATAACTTTTAAATGAAACATTAAATGACTAATTAAGTACCCCTCTCATGAGATAATTAAAACATCAGGTTTACTGAGCATAGGGTAGTTTAATCAGTTAAACTCTAAACATAACTTTGGATAATTACTTGAACAATATAATAAGTTCAAATGAACTCATAACGTTTCAAAGGATTCTAAAAGTTGTTCGGGGTCATGCTCCGAACACCCTTATGATCTTTTGGATTTTTAGAAGGATAAATGATCCTATTATACTTTGTCCAAGAAAATCATCC
>NW_018164880.1:25961-31766 GCF_001263595.1 Phalaenopsis equestris
TCAGCAGGAGTGTGAGAAAAGGACATGTACGCATATATGTTTTTTTTGGTACTACAATTTTTGTTACCATACAACATATTTTCCAACTTGTACTTGCTTACTTTGCTCTGTGATACTTGAAACAAATTTGCATGCGACATAAAAAAAACCTTCCAAAATCGATCAACTTTTCCTAAATTAAACAACATTTTCAAAACCAAAACAAAAACAATCATTTCATAACACGTCCTTTTGAATTTACAGGAGTCCCTCGGATGAGGTAACCCACGGTTGCTAATGAGATCTCCCAAGTTTAAAGGGGTTTGACAACTTTTTTAAGCTAAGTAAATTCAAAAGAAAATAGTGGTACTGAAATGAGGGAACCGTGGGATACTTATTGGTGTTGCTCTAATCAACTTTAACCCCCACCCATTTTTGAACTGAACTTGTAATTTAAACTTTTAAACCTTTAGACTTTAGGAATGCTACTTCACTAAGGATCTTGGAGCTAACTACGAGGGCAGCCTTCTAGAACATCAAGTGGATCTACAACAAAAAAACCTTTCTTTAGTTTAAATAACAAGCCATAGGATTTCGAGGTCATTTACCTAGTGCAACATAAATCCTCACTTTATCTTTAGGCCTTTGCATAATCATGTTGTGCAATTTAAGCTCTACTCGTTTTAGGATACCGAGATTGTCATTCGTCATGACATAAATCCTCATATCCTCCAGACTATTTATATGATTGTGTCATGTAAATGTAAGCCCTAAATAACAATTATTGGAAGGATGAAATATTCATCAATTCTCTTCCCGAAATTGAAGCCAAACTATAGAATAACTTGAGGAGTTATCGAGGTTCTTCTCGGGATCTGTGACACCTTTATAATTATAAGTTGTCATGCATTTGAAAATTATTTTAGCAAGCAAACAAAAAAGTGATGATGTTGAAAAGAGGGTTCTGTTAAAAATTTTTGAAAATTAGTATAGTCCACAGGCTAATCACTCTAATCAGACCAACAATACCAACAACCTAAGGGTGTCAGGGGCATCTCCCACAAAAAGTTGGTGAATAGTATCATCGGGGATCCTTGAGGTAGGAGATACTATTCCAAATCTCACTTCGTATCCCTCATTTTAGCACACTTAACCTTGCCACCTAGACCTTAAACTTACAAAAGCTTGATAATCCATATGTGGCTAAATATCCCCAGCAGCTCATAAGGATTTAAATACCTTAGAGGAGACCTAAATCCTTGAGCATTGGGTCATAAATGTAGGATAAGTATTGTAGGGAATTTTATTGGAATCAGTGTATTGATGGGTCCCGAAGCATATCTTGGTGGTTCGCTAAAGTTTTAAAGATGATTTTCTTGAACAAAGCATAATAAGTTTAGTTGTCCTTCAAAATATCAAAAAGATTGTAAAAAGTGTTCAGGGCATAACCCTAAACAACCTTTAAAGTTTTTTGAATCATTTCGAGTTCAATTGAACATATTATGTTGTTAAATTAATCATTCAAAGCTAAATTAAGATTCAGTTGCAATTAATTTATCCCGTGCTCAATGAACCTTTGATGATTTAATTATCGCATGAGGGGGCTGATTAGGTATTCACTTGATGTTCTACTTAGGAATTATGTGGGCGGATGCCCTTAAGGGCAAACTGAATCATTAAGGATCTTGTGCTCATAATTAAAATTGGGCTTATAGTGTTTTGAAGAAATTCATGATTGATTATGTTTCCTTTTCTAAATCTCATTAAGCAAATTTTGATTATGCCTAGTTTGCTACTAAGCCCTTAAGTTAAGTTTTTAGGGCAAATTTGAAGTAATCAAAATGTTTTATGTTCAGAGAACTCAAATAAATAAATTTTACATTTTTGTGATTTTTATTTTATTTATTGTAATTATTTTAATGCAAAATTAAAGAAAACGCATTTGAGGCATTTAAAAATAAATAACTATATTAAGAAAATTAGGAAAAATATTTTAGGTGGTCCCAAGTAATCAGAGAATAATTTGTGACATTCTAGTGTTTTCTTTGTATCTATGTGATTTTTAATTATTTTTAAATATTTTTAAATTTAAAAATAGCTCCAAAAATGAACTTTTTATTTTAACATCAATTTACTTTTCATGGGTGCCCTTGATCACAAGGATCACTCCAAACCTCTTTTTATATTCTTTTGATTTTTGTTTTAATTTCTATAATAATTTTAAGCAAAAACTCCTATTTATTGAGAAAATTAATTTTTTACATTAAAAATGATGTTAATGGCTTTAAGGTTTTTATAGGAGCATCATGAAGTGGTAAGCCTCAATTTGGCCCAATTTAGTAATTATTTGAATTATTTTGTACTATTCTTAATTTTGATAATTTTCTTAATTTTAAAATAGGAAAATATATCTTAAATTTTTAAAATTTAATATTTTTTTCTAAGTTCCTCTGACCACAATGAACCTACCAATCCCATTTTTATAATTTTCTGACTTTTATTTAATTTTCTTATAACTATTTTAAACAAATAGGAGTGATTCACATTGAAAATTAGAGTTTCTAGAGGTGCTCTCTGACTTTAAAAAAAATCAGAGAACAACTCTAGTCATGTGAGGAATGAACCCTCCAAATTGCATATTTTGTGATTAATATTTAATTATTTATGATTGAAATAAGTCTAAGTGTATTTAATTAATTTAAAAATAAATATAAAGAAACTATTTTTTATTTTTAATTCACATTATTCTCTTCTGTTCACTGAGTACAACGGTATTTTTATTTTTTTTTAGGATTTTTTTACACCAAGTTGTGCATTTTTAAAGTTTTTTTAATTAATTTAAATAAAAAACCCTAATTTTCTACTTATCCACACGGCGCCGACTCTTCTTAGGCAGCTTTGAAGACTCCGCGTGTCGCGCCTCCATTCGACTTTGCCATTCGCATCAATGCTAACTCGACCTGCACTTTTTTTTTCAAAGTTTCATCCGACGCCTCCTCCACCGATGGATCAATACACACGCACAATGGATGACATCCGTTCATCGTCCCCATCAGACCAAATCTGAGAACCGCTCATATTCTAAGCCTATGATCTCACTCGATACTCAACCAAATAGCATGATATTTGTTCTTATAGCTTCATCTAGGTGAGGCGAACATATCCATACAGTTAAAAGAATATGAAATAAACATCCTCTTCACAATTGGTGAAACCGATCACGAATTTAGGGTTTTTAGTCTATACCTTAGTCCAATAGGTGTAGCCTTGATTGGATTTGTTGGAGACGATCACCTTGAGTCCATGAAGCTCCTTGAGGAGTTACTTTGAGCTGAAATTGAGTCCAATTATGATTTCAAACAAATGGTGATTTGGGCTTGGTCAATGACTAGGTTGGGGTGCTTAAGAGAAGGGGGTTTTTGGGGGAAACTTCCTCTTTTGCTCTGTGGATGCTTTTTGAACAATCAATTTGAAGTTTTGTGGATTTTGGTGGGATGGACGTGAAAGGTCCTGGTTTTAGGTGATTAAATTGAGCTTGGACAGTGGATTTGAGTGGCTGAAAATGGTGGGACTGAGCTTAGGAAGGCTAGAGGAAGCTTTGAGAGAAATTTGGCAAGGTCTCCCAAAGGAGTTGCCAGCACTCACTCTAATGGCATTGAGGGGAGTTCAATTTATAGCCATGGAATTAGGGCTCAATTGGCCAAACCAAGGGGTGAAAGAGGATGCTTAGGTGCAAGTTTATACCAAGGTGTTTCCCCTCAGTTTCAGTTTTTTCGGCAAGTAGGGTGGCTGAGTAGGCCAGGGGAGGTAGTTAGCATTGTTAGGGAGGATCAGAGAAGGTTTAATGGTGATTAGTGGAGGTTTGATTGTTGATGGCATGGGGTAGAGAGCTTAGCTAAATTAGGGTGGAAGGCTCCATGATTTGGGGGAACCTTGGTTCATGGCTAAAGATTTGGTCCTTGGGTGATTTGATTAGCATCCTAGGGGGCTTAGAAATGGTAGAGATGGTTAAGCTTAGTTAATGAAAATGGTTTAAGTTAAATTGGATCTTAGGCTTAAATTTAGTGTTTGGGCTAAGAATTGAATTTGGGCTTGACTTGGGCTTGGTTTAGAAATCAATTGAAGAGTCAAATTAGTCTATTAAATGTCATGAAGAGTTTAAGAAGTGAATTTTGGGAAATTGAATTGGTCACAGTGCTTGATTTGAAGGGATTTGGAGTTAGGTTAATTTTTGGGTAATTGGTTTGGGCTTGGCTTATAAACTTGAATTTGGGTTCAACTGGGCAAGAATTTGATTTCAGGGCTTAGAAATGATGAATTTTGATTTGGATTTAAAGTTTGGGGAGTTTGAAATTATTTTGGTGGAAATTGGGTATGATTTGGGGACTTTGGGCATTTAGAGGCATTTTGGGAATTTTGTCCAATTTTGGGGAATTTTAGTATAATTGGAATCATTGGGTGGTTAGGATTGATTTTGTGGATGTTTGGAGTGAATTTGGAGGTTTTAGAAATTTTTGGGAGATTAGGGGCATTTTGGTAATTTTGGGAAAATTAGGGGTATTTTGGGAATTTTGAAGAATTAGGGTGTTTTGATCAATTTAAATGGTTTGAAGTGGTTTGTTATGATTTTTGGGTAATAATTGATAATTTGGGCAATTTTGGGAAAATTAAGGTTTCAGGGGCATGGAAAAATTTGGGGGAAGAAGGCCAAAGATGGGTGTTTAGGTGGAATTGAAGGCTATTGAATATGCTAATCATGATGATTACCTTCTTTAAGCCATGAGACCAACGGGAGGGCCATTAAGGCCTCCAAGTGTTGGTCCTAGCCATCCTAACCAAAGGCTAAGAGTTTGGGGGGCCACCCACATGAGTTTATAAAAGAGGGAAAAAGGGTCAAGGGTGAAGGATTTTTAAATGATACACCAAAATAATTTGTTGTTTTAAGTATACATTTTATGCTTATTTTTGGTGATAGTACATTTTAAAGAAGGGTATTTTAATATTTTTATCGCAGGCATATCAATTTTAGACATTTAGAGCAAAAGTAACAAAAAGAATGAAATTTGGAGCCAAAACAACGAATTTTAAAATTCTAGCGCCTGAAGTGCCAGAACTGGCGCCTCAAGCCCCATTTGATAGAGAGTTGGCGCCTGAAGCTCCATTTGACATAGAGCTGACACCTGAAGCGCCAAACCCCAGAACAACACAGTCTTAAGCAGGATGGCGCCTGAAGTGCTAGAACCAGCGCTTGAGGCCCCAGAGATGACTTTTTTTATGTATTAAGGCATTTTAGGATGAATTTTGCATGAATTTCAAAAGGGACACTTGTTCTAAACACCCCATGGAGTGATTCAATGCATCTAGACACTTTGGAAGGTTCTTTTATGAAAGGATATGTCTCTTGGATCAATAGACATGTCTTTTGAATTCAAAAGGGTTGACTTTTAGATAGAGTTTTTGGATGAAATTTTGAATTCTTTTTGGATGGAGGCAGCTTCTAATAAAAGAGAGGGAAGTCTAGGGCTTGAAGGGAGGTGTGAGAAGGGGGCGTGTGAGGGATTTTTGAAGAAGGCAAGAGAGACAGAGAGAAAGAGAGAGAGAGAAAGTCAAGGGCTTAGAGATTTTCAAGGATTGTAAGAGGAGAGGGAAGGTGAGAGATTTATTCTTCATTAATTTTCTAAGAGAGAATTGAGAGTGCTTGTAAAGAGGGAAAGTGCTTGAAGAAAACTTCTAGGGATTTGCTTGGGAAGGATTGTGAGATAAGTTGTGTTCTTTTATTTCTTTATTTTGTAAACTTGTTTTTATATATGAAATTCATGTTTTGTC
>NW_018164880.1:32141-33464 GCF_001263595.1 Phalaenopsis equestris
ACGGAATTAGGGACCAAACTCTGGATTAGTCAATATTCTTTATGCACTTGGAAGAGGATAAAGAATATGATTGCTCCTTTTTGGCAGAAAACAATATATATATATATATATATATATAAATATCAATAATTTTAATTTCTTCACAATCCATATACTCATTGTAAAGGGGAAAGATGGTTTCTTAAATTTGAACTCTTAGTCACAAAAAGTTTATTTAGTTTTCGTAAGTTTACTTTTAAAAGTTTAGCAATTAGTTTAATTAACTTAGTCTTTTAACTGCATTTTATTTAATATTCACTCATTTACTCTATATTCAAATTTTGTACTTCACTTTTGTAGTTTAAATTGTAGTTTACATTATAATCATAAGAATTTGCCTATAAGCATTTCCAACTTCACTATTAGATCGATATCTAAGACTCTATTAGAGCCCTTTATTACTTGCAATACATATACTTGCATTATTTTTAGAGGATTAGATAGTTTAAAGATTTTTAAAAAGATAAAACTATTTTCATTAAACTTATTTTTTTAGGATTAAATTGCATGTTTACTATTGCATCTGCCATGTGTATTTTGTAATATTAAAAAATATTTGCAAAATCAACACACTAAATCTATCTGCATCAAGTTTTTGGTGTTGTTGTCAGGGAAGTAACAGAAAGTATAAGTTATTTTATAATTTAAATTATTTTATTTAAACTAAAAAAAGTGTTTGTAGTTTAGTTTGAAACTTTTCATATTTCAGTTGGTTGCTTATTTTAATTACTTATTGTGTTTATTTATGAGTAGTGTAATATCTGAAAATTTGGTATCTTACAATTTAGAGTTAGAAAGAACTATTAGAAAAATTAGAAAGTAATAAAAAGAGATAGATCATCTTAGCAAAATGACTTGCAACTCAAGTAATAATGGGAATGAAAATGAACATCATCAGAGACCTTTAAGAGATTATGATAATCCTACAACAGATGAAATTCATTTGAGTATATAAAACCCTGCTGTAGCGACCAATTCATTTGAGCTTAAACCTGTTATTATTCAAATGGTACAAAACAATCAATTTGGAGGAACACCAACTGAAGATCCTAATTTACACCTTACTAGATTTCTAGAATTGTGCTATTTTTAAATATGATGGAGTGTCAAATGATGCCGTCAGACTAAGAAATTTTCCTTTTTCGCTAAGGGATAAAGCTAAAATGTGGTTAAACTTGTTAGCACCTGGATCTATCAGAACTTGGGGAGACTTATCACAAAAAAAATTATCTAAATATTTCTCGCCTTTAAAAACTGCTAAGCGTAGAAATGATATTACATCTT
>NW_018164880.1:33564-33881 GCF_001263595.1 Phalaenopsis equestris
GGGAGTTCAATTTATAGCCATGGAATTAGGGCTCAGTTGGCCAAACCAAGGGGTGAAAGAGGATGCTTAAGTGCAGGTATGAATGGCACAACAATCTAATTGGCACAAGCCACATTAGATGGGTGGAATTTAGGGTTTATACCAAGGTGTTTCCCCTCAGTTTCAATTTTTTTCCGCAAGTAGGGTGGTTGAGTAGGCCAGGGGAGGTAGTTAACATTGTCAGGGAGGATCATGGAAGGTTTAATGATGATTAGTTTGGAGGTTTGATTGTTGATGGCATGAGGTAGAGAGCTTAGCTAAATTAGGGTGGAAGGCTC
>NW_018164881.1:0-3969 GCF_001263595.1 Phalaenopsis equestris
CCCAAACGTAACTCCCCCTTTTTTAAACGCCGACACATTTATGTAGTAGTCTTCTTATGCAGGCCTTATATGCATGTCCATGAATGAGATTACACATTGCTTGATAATGATTTTACCATTTTAAGGATTCATATTTTGACTTGAATACAGGTTGTGGGAATCTTTGGCTTTACACATGAAGATCATATTGGAAAAATCAGCTTTCCGCCCATACAGGTTCTATCCTAATGCTAATCACCTCTTTAATGAGCGACAAATTCTGTCTATAAATTTGTGAGAGTATAAAGTTTTGAATGATAGTTATTTTCAGTTTTACTAAACTTAAATGGGGGCACACAAATTATAATATTGTTAAAAGGAAAGGAATATGAATAGAAAGGGAAATGAATGGACACATAGCATTGTCTGCTTCGCTTATTTACTATGAAATTTTTTTGGGGCATTTACTTACATACCATACATTCTTATGTTTTTACATACGTAATACCTAAACATTCATATTTTTATGCATACAACTCAAATCCTTAACATCACATGAAAAATACCACCAAAGTTTTCTTTCTAAAAATGAAATTCACCTTTTTATGCATTGGTTTGACACCAATGTGTTATTAAGTGTAATTATAAAACTTTGGGTGTTATATTTATAAATACATAAGAACTGTGTGGTAGTTATGTAAATTTTCCATTTTTTTTCTTTGAAATAATTCTTCCAACTATGAATAATCCGTAAGCTTGTTGAAGTGCAGGCTGTTCCGTCGTTCCCAAGCTCTTTTCCACATCTTTTTGCTGGCCGCGACAATCTACGTTGCTTGATACCTTGCGCGATTGACCAGGTATGGTATTGCATTATGATGAAAGACCTGGTGAGCAAGTATGTATGATGTAGAAGGAGACAAACTCATTGAGATGGAAATTGCTTCATTTAGTCTAATACCTTTTTTTTTTGGGGTGAGAATTACCTATATTGCCTGAGATGTTATAATTTCATGGTTTGCAATTAATTTTCCTATCTTATATGCATGCATTTGCTGCGTCATAAAACATGAACAACTTGATTTGTTTAAATTGACAAGGAAAAGCTAAATTTTAAAATATAATTATCATTACTCAGCTGGCATTAAATATACTCACGAAACAATCTATGTTTACAGGAGGTTGGAGGTAAGGATTGGCACCTACTCATGGTAATCCTTAGGGCGTACTTATTTGCGGGCTCTGAAAATTTAGGAATGGTCCTAGCATCCCTCGAAGAATATGCAAAAGAAGGAAGTTTACTTTGAGGTTTTGGGGTTGAATTTTCAGAAGGCATATGAGATATTAGATAAGACACTACCTTGAGATTTCACCCTCATTCTGCAAGGACTTTAAGGTATGGGGTTCGAGGTTTCCAATGTGTGAAAGACATGTTTAATCACCTCTCTCGATAACGGGAGAACACTTCCGACTAAGGCTAGTCATTAGGGAGTTGATTTCTCAGTGTGCAATAGGAACAAATTTAAAATTTATTACCATGAAATTATTACTGTGAGCTTAAGAGTGAATAGTAGGAGAAGTAATGATGTACCCACTCAAGCTCCCATGGTTCCATGATCTCGGGATGTCGTGGACCTCGATCTACTTAATCAGAAGAGGTAGTCGACCCAACCTGACAGAAGAATCCCTGCCGGCAACCATGGGTTTCTTCGTCCAAGGGGATCTTGTTGACCTGGGGTAAATATTTGTCGAGGGGGACTAATCCAAATCAATCTTAGTTGACAAAGGGTTTCACGCCCTATGAAACATACCCAATAATTTATAACTCAGAAGGACAAAATATATTAGGGAACATATGGGCTACAACCATGACCATAATATAATGTTTTCATTTGGCGTCAAGCTATCCGGTCAAAGGCCTTTAATCGTAAACGCTTCTTGTGGTATAATTTGACATCAAAATCTTGCGGACAGAGGACTCGGTAATGCCCTTACTGACACATAATTATTTTTGAGCTTTAATTTAGTAATATACTTGACATGCCATTAGCTCCATGTGAGCTTAAATTAATACAAGATTTGTGCACCCCAACAAATGATGATAGATGATGGATGGTTTGATGCTCTTTAGCTTTTTAGTGATATGAATTACATATATATAGATATCTCTGTGTGTATATTAAATTTTATGGCTTGAGATTCCTTAAATTTCATGAAAACCCCTTCGGTTGAGATTCACATTCAACACAACCATGGCCCATCATCGTCGAAACAAGTTGAAATAATTTTATTGTTGGTTTTTGATTGAATTCATTCATTTAAGCATCCAAAAATAATTAGTCCTGTCAACTATAGTTCTAATTAGGAAGGGAATTAGATTGGTTTGAAATATTTTGAAATGCATGCACATTTCTCTACATAATTGTATTCTAGCCTAAGCATTTGATCAATCTGCATAACATTCTCCAATGCCTACATTTAGTGAATTAAGAAAAGCGAGGAAGTACATGCGGTTATTTAAAATTTGTCAATTTGGACTTACTTTCAGGAGATTTTATTGCTATTTGCATGAATGTGTTATCATTAAAGTATATATAAATATATCATTTAAGCCTTTGATTTCTCTTTTTGTCCGCTAGTGCAGAGGGATTGTGGATTCGGTGGCGATTAACACACTATAAGCCTTGCCACTATTTTGAAATGTTAAAATTCTTTTTTCTATAATCATATCATGTGCTAACAAAGTATCAAACTTGGGCTATAGATATATGAGGTTCACTTCATCTCACTACTGCTTCAATACGGATTAAAAAACTTTAAAGCTTGCATCGTTCAATAAGTAATCTTCTTTCTTATTCAAAATGAGCCCTCAAGTTTTACTGATGATTATAAAGAAGTTGCCGATTCATGTTCTTATCTGTGAGTTACTCAGTTCATTATAAACTCGTCTTATATTCAACCATGTGATTGACTTACATAATCTTTAGCCTCTTTAAAATGAAATTCAATAGTTTATCCATTTCCTTTGAACATTCATATTCATATATGCAAAGGGATTTGGAGTTCAATGAACATTCAATTTGTGCTTAATGATGGGTGTTTAAGCTCTTTGTTTTGCTTTCAATTTTACTTGCCTCTTTCTTTTGTCTTGCAAGTGTAAACCGATTTGAGCATTGATTAACTTAGGCTTTTGATATATTTTTTTTCTTGCATTTTTTATACAAAGTCAATTTTGAGTTTTTTTTTTAAATTTGCTCAAGTCTAGTGCTAGCTCAAAGAAAATTTCAGTAGCATTCTGGCAGCATCCGGGCGTCATCTCCACGAGGAGGGCTACATCAGGAAAGCTGGGCCTAACCGCCGCATTCTTAAAGGCATGTATGACCGTTGCCATGAGACATCGTGACCGAAGTACTTGAAACCCACCACGCCCTTAAAGGCATGTATGAGGTACTTGCAAGCACACATTAAAGCACATATGTATATCCCTCTCGTTGTGAATGTCATCGAAGAATCTTCTCCGCCATGCTCTTAAAAACATGCACGGGTTTGTTGTGGACACGGATTAATGATTAGCGTTTAAGTTGCACCGTGAATGTCGCATATGAGCTCCCCGTGCCACTCTCTTAAAGGCATGTACGAGTTCTTCTCATTGGGATAAAAACGCTGCAAATGGGATATTGGAGATTATGAGCACCACCTTTTATGTCTATGAGATTGACGTGAAGTGGTGATGATATATATATATATTATTTTCACTTTTTCTGTTTCTTTCTCTCTTTCTCGCTTCTCTTTCTCTCTAATTTTTTCTCCCTCTTCCTCTCCCTCTTCCTCTCTCCGATAGGAGTGGCTGCTTTTTTCCGGGGGGGAAGGGGGGAAGGGAAATAGGAGCAGGCGAGAGGGGAAGCAAGCGTTGGAGAGACATTGGGTGGTTCACCTGAAAAAGCTTGCTGGAGGGAGTTTGCCGACGGGGTAGGTAGATATATATATATATAT
>NW_018164881.1:4026-14405 GCF_001263595.1 Phalaenopsis equestris
TATATATATATATGTTTGTGTGTGTGTGTTGTAAAAATATATTAAATTTTTATAATATTTAAATGATAATGACTCTGACTCTCAACATCCAATAAAGTGAGTCTAATTTGGACATGAATAGACCTATTTGAATCTTATGGACCAATCAAACATGCCCGCTTATCTCATTTTGTAATCAAATGTCATTTGGCTAGTGTCGGTGATCATCGAGGCAAACCAAGCATATACTACATGGTTTGCGCTTGCGGTCAATTGTGTTTGTCTTGCTCGCTTCTTTCGATTATGAAAGATCCCTTCAGAAGTAATTTGTATGTTCTGAACGTAACGATGAAGTTTGTTTTGCATACGGACGTTGTTTCATATGAATTCGAGCATGATCGAGGCATTTTGACTTTGATATATGTGACGCTACATTCGTCTTGTGTTATCTTCGTCATTGTTGATCAATTTAACTTATGAAACATATATAGAGGCCAACATCATTAGATTGATTAAAAATGTAGTTTAATATTTGAATTCTATTTGGTTTGGAACTTTTATGAGTAAGAAGTTCAAACTTAAATGCGGTGGTTATTTTAGATTTTGTGGAAATTTATGGGCTTGTTGAAGAGTTTACTAAGATAAGGTATTGGGAGCTGGAAGGCGAAGAAGAGCTGGTTTACTAAAACCACGGGATTGGTGGAGTGGATTAAAGCATAGAGAAAGAATGAAGATTATGGGTAAAGAAATAATATGCAATTGAATCGATTAGTTGGAAGAAATATAAAAAATAATTTGAAAATCTTGAAGAAATTAATGAACCCTAATTAAGATTCTAACACTTTTTAGTTATCAATCAGGCATGCTAAGTTTTCATTTAATGGAAGAGTAAGATGGTATAATGAGTTGCTCAATTTAAATGAAATTTGTCTACATGCTTGATTTTGCATTTGGAATTTGAATGATAAATGCTGGAAGTGCGAAGAAGAGCTGGTTTTGATTTTCTTTGCTCGATGTCTTAGGAAATCACCATAGAATTTTATGAATATTGGTTAATAACTATTCCTCATATGATATATGAGGCAAAATGGTTCAGATTTTTACTTAATAAGGACCAAAATGTTCAAAATTTAATTTTTGAGGTTTGATGAATTTGATGAAATTCTATGAACAGGGGGATGAATTTTTATCTGCAAAAATGGGCATCTTATTTTTGTTTCATGTTAAATAAACTTTAGTCATTTTTTTGTTATTACTTTTTTGTTTATTTTGCAAACTATTACTACCCTTCTTAATGTTATTGATTACCATTCTACTGTTTTTGACTAATCTTTCTGATAAATATTTATTTACTTACAATTTTAACAGGACCCTTACTTCAGAATGACTAGAGATGTTGCTCCTAGGATAGGCTATCAGAAGCCTGCTTTAATTGAGTCATCGTTTTTCCCTGCCCTTCAGGTACTTAGGTTATTCCATATATATGGTCTAGGGGCATTTACATATATAGTGCACAATTCTTATGTATTTACATATCTCGCACCTATCCTTTCATATTTATCCACATAATGCTCAAATATTTAATCACATAAAAAATAGCACTATAATAACTTTTTAAACAGTTAAATACACATTTGCTTTGATAGGTTTAAAGCGCCAAAGTAGTATATACGGAAATATTAAAGTTTAGGATTGAGATATGCAAATACATAAATTTTCTGTGCTATGTATGTAAATTTCTCTCTTTTTTCTGTTCTGATGCACATAGATCTTACCGCCCCAGTATTTTTTTTTTTTTTAAATCAGCTGAAATGGGTAGAAATGTTTCTATACAGACAATTTTGTTACACATTTGATCATTTTCCTTAAAATTGGCACTCTACCTTCCAATTTTTGACTCTTGATGAAATACAGTTTTCAATATGGCATGTAGATGATGGAATGTCAACTAAACATAAGAATACATTATAGGCAGTAGGGTGCTATCTAATTGTAATCGGTTCACTACGTTTTTGTTTCTTTATTTCTAAACTCATCTTCTGTGAACCTTTCGTTCTTTGTTCATGATTTTTTTACTTTCCATGATAATCATTGCTAGCAGTATAAGCTGTTCTGTATATTTTCTGAATTCTGAATTCTTGCAGGGGGAGACCGGAAAGATGTCTGCTAGTGATCCAAATTCTGCAATTTATGTTACTGACTCGCCCAAAGTCATTAAAAACAAGGTTTCTTTTCTCTCTTTGTAGCTTTTAAGTGTGATCTTTTTCTACGCTTCATAAGCTTATTTATTACTTTAGGTGTGATACATTTACCAAGGAAACTTAATAAGCTGAGTTTGTACTGCACTATGAATTCATATACAAGGATAAAGCATGTTCTGTTAATTTTGCAAAATTATGAAATTTGTAATATTGATGTAATTACACTGTTTAGGTGAATCGTTATGCATTTTCTGGTGGACAAGACTCTATAGAGAACCACAGGAAGTATGGTGCGAATCTGGAGGTATGGTGCCATGTACTTTTGATTTGTAAATGGAAATTTTTTTTTTGCCTCCTAATAGTATTTATTCTATAAAATTGCATCTTGAACAACTGATGTGTAGGAATAATTGAGTAGGTTCATTTTTGGTAATACCTTACGGCTGACTATAATTTGTTAGGGTGAGAATGATGATGGTGGTTTATCTTACGATTTCTTACTGTTTCAAATCTTGAAAGAGCTTGCTCTTTCTCTTCTATATAGTTGTCTTAGCTAGCTTATTGATAGGACTTGATAGGATTTTTTGTAATACTTTGTGTTCTTTTGTGTAAGTTGATTTTATATTGACCACAAGAATGTGAAGTGTTTTTGTTTGACAATATTGAAGTCGAGTATCATTGTTTTTCCAGTTTTGTATTTTAGTCAATTTATCTTTTTGTCATCATTCCAAGCCTTGAAAGTTCATTTAAAACCTGTCAAAGGTTAAAATGTGAAAGATTGATAACATTTCTTAGAATAAGAGCCACCAACATAGGCGGTGTCCTCAAACACTATTTATGCTACAAAGGAAAAATTAATATTCATTTTAGTAGATGACAAACACCTATCACAAGGGTTTAGGATAAAATGTTTCTTCTTAAGAACACCAATCAATATTGTAATGATTTTCAAATCAAATTAAGCTTTTTGAAGGTTGGGTTTCTAATATTGTTTATATCCAAGTAGGATCAATCGTGATTCTGCAATGATACACTTGCAATACTAGAAACTCGTTAAAAATGCTGCGATTTATAGGGATATATTTCTTTGATTTTAGTGGTAAAATTGCTTGAAGAAACAATTCTCAACTTACTGAAGGTGATTCTCCCTTTTACAAGACTATTTTCAAGACCAAGTTATCGGCACAACCTTCTATTTGATTATGGACAAACATATCAAGAGGTTAGGTCGTGGCTTGCTGATATTTGAAAATTAACATTTTTTAGGCTTGAGGAGTATGACCCTGCAGTTATAAATCCCAAGAAGAGTTCAACATGCTAGCATCATTCTATTATTGTTGTTACCACATAATATTTCATTGGATAAAAAAGATTGCATGAAAAGAGACGATATCAATCATGAGTTCTGATACAGGCAACTGGAACTCATCTTTGGGTTATATCTCATTCAAATCTCTAAAGTCGACACGTGAGCGAATTTGACCATTATTTTTCTTAGTTGATCGTACACTAGCTAGCCAATAATGATACTTATCTTCTCAAACAAAATCAGTGTCGATCAGTTTTTTATTACTTGATGCTCAATTTCAGGCATAGGCATCAAGAAGCTTGTTTCGTAAAATAGTACATAGGTTATATTTTGAGTTTGGAGACTGTCATTTTTGGGACAATCCTGACTTGTAGTTGGGACTTATATGACAAATTCATAAGTTTAAAAGAAAACCTGTGTTGTTGGTTTCATTTTCATTTAAAAGTGAAAATTACAGTGACAAACTAAGGATTGCATTCTTTCATGAGTTGATTCCTTTCTTTTAGCTCATTTTACGGTCAATCTATTTATTTTTTTTTATTTTTCTATGGATTTTGATGGAGTTCAAATTTGAGCTTGAAATTGACTTCAAAAATCTAAGTGAAAAAAAGGACAATGATGAACTTTTGGAAATTTATTGGAACTGTGGGGTGATTTCAACTTCCAACTTTGCGACAAGGTTTGAAGTTGGTGATGTTGGAGCAAAAATTGTCATATTGGATAATTCTTTTGAATAATGATAATTTAGACTCAAACATTTGTCATTCTTAGGACTGCCTTATTGTCATCTATCTATAAAGATATATTTATCATTTTATGATCAATGGATTGATTAAGTCAATTTTTTTCTGATCTTTTTCTTACTCCTTTTTTTTTTCTTTTCTTTTCTTTTTTTTTTTCGCACTTTTTATGTCTGAAGAAGACTTTTAATTTCAAGGCCATTTCAAATGGATTTTTTTAAGTTAAAATAAACTCCAATTTGGTTTGATATGTTGATGGATCAGCTTGAATCAACAAGAATTCTAAATGGCTTGAGTGAATCACATTGCAGAAATTTAAAAGTGGGCAAATAGATTAGCTATCACAAAGGAGAAAATCTTTGTCAAAGGAGTGAGATTTTAAGATTTTTTTCTTTTTAAAGATAAGGTTGCCTCCTTTTATGGGCTAAGTCATTATATTTGACCTTAGCCATCTACGAACATGCCCCGTAGAGGAACATTTTGTAATGACGCAGATTTTCTGTTAAAACCAAATAACCTTATTTTACATTTTTGCTTTTTTGCTTAGGTAATAAAAGACAAGTTGCCATGATGAAGTTTGACTTCTATAATTTCCTCGAAAGAGGAGATTGTGGCACATCTATTCAAATTTAGTAGTACTTGAAGCTTTTCCTCTTAAATTATCAAAATTAGTAAATTCTAACTCTATCAAGAAAGGCCCGCCCACCATAAACATTTAAGACAGGGACATCCTTGTTTGAAAAGAATTATTAGATTCATTAGAATTGAATGGATATACTCTGATATATGTAGGGTTTACACCATCTCACACTTATTTCTTCTCTCCCAAAATCGTCTTCAGAAATTCATAGATTAACTTGTAAAATAAGTATTTAAGCTTACTGTAGACATTTATAGAGAGGTTTCAAACTCCATCTTGGATATTCCAGGTGGTTGCTTTTATTTGAAGGAATAATCTAGCCAATCACAAGATAAAAGGACTATAGAACAAAGATTTAGTTCATTAATACTTGATAACAATTTTGTCTTTTAAAAAATAAAAGGATTTTCATCGATTGTATTGTAATTGTCAAAGTCTTAGTTATGTTTAATGACAGTCATTAACAAGGTGAGCTTGATTCAAAGATTGAATTCAAACTGGTTCGTAGGAAGAACTAAATTTTACAAAAGATATCTTTTTGTTATTAATGTCAGCAGCAGCTCAATTTAGAGTTTTATGATTTTCTGGATTAAAAAATTTAACTCCTATCTTAATAATTAAGTTGCATTATAAAGTGAACGTATAAGTACAAGTGTCAAGATATGAATAAATTTGTGGGTGGTTTCTGTCATTTCAATTGCTTTGCATCTTTGATTTGGATTAAGGCCAGCTTCATCAAATTTAGGTATGCCAAAGCGGGTTTCAATCATAGAACCTTGATTCTGAGAATTGAGTCAAATAAATATGAATTTAATATGTGATTCAAAATTCTGAGAATTGAGTCAAATAAATATTAATTTATATGTGATTCAAAATTCTTGAGTATTGATTCTAGAACCTAGAAAATTAAATTTGGGTTTGACTATAGGTTTGCAGAATCAAAGGCTTGGACCGTGTCCGACCACTTAACTTGTGTTATAGGGTAGACCCATCAGAGGGTTGGTATGGGAGGGGATCCACTAAAAGAATCTTCCTGATTTGAGTTTGAATCCAACTATCAAATTTAGGTATGGCAATTGAAGAATAGATTTGAGCTCAAATCTGTCAAATTTGGGTATGACATGGGAGTTCAAATCAGGAGAAATTCTAAATTTGGTATTTTGAATTTTAATTTGTGAAAACTTAAAGATTTTAATTTTGAATTTTGAATTTTAAGTAAAATTTTGGACTTCTGGATTTAAATATAGGGATTGGTGAGGACCCAGCCCTAGTTATTATTATTTTATTATTCATTAGAGAAATATTTTGATTATTGGAGAATTTTAAAGGATTCATTTTAAATTTTTAAAGGAGAATTATGATTTAATTTATTTTTAGATGTTTACTTTGTGGTATTTTAGTTTAAGTAGTTTAAATTTAATTTAGGAGGATTGTTTTTAGTATAGGTTATAAATTCACTCAACAAACGATCGAACATTAAGGAGTCCTTCCCTAGGCTATTGGGGGTTAAATTTTATATTTTAAGAGATTTTAGAACCTGGCAATTAAGGAATGTTAAATAAAACTTTCTAGAACCGAAGGATCTGAGATATTGACTATACTTATCCCAGAGTGAAATGGGCAAGATAAACAACGGAAGAAAGGTGGTTTGGCCTATAAATAGACAGACACACTACCTATGTATGAAGACAAAACCATTAACTAAAGATGTAGAGAGTTTTCCCTAGCGGAGTCACGAGAAAAATCTAAGTTAAAAATCAACTACTTAAAGACTTGAATCTATTTTCAAACTGAAGGTTGCATAAGGTCAATTTCAAACCCAAATGGAACTTAATTTGAACCCCAACATGAACTTAAATCAAATTAATCTAATCCTAATGATTACTTGCATATGTTAAGACACATTATAAAATAAGACCAGACCTGAGTTAAAGATTATTTTAGGATAAATAATGTTGATGCACTGATACGATCGACTTCAAAATTGACACACTTTTCTACAGAAATTAGGGCAAACACCAATTTTTATTGCACAAATCCAAATAGCACAACAAGAATATAAAGATAAACACCTACAATTCTAGTGGTAGGCAATCTTTCCCAATTCCTACAATTCGAGAGGTAGGAAATCTCTTCAAAATCCTAAACCTAAGACTCATCACTCAATCTCATAGATAAACCTAATCCTAGACATAATAAGACCATGTATACCCAACAAAAATAATAATAAAAGCTAACTTTCTCTTAGGCGTACACAAGCAAATTACCCCAAGAATTTGTTGTTTTGAATGCTGACCCATCTAACATTTGAATGAAATTATGTTTTCGAATAATCGAATCCATCATAAAGTGGTTCTTATATCTTTCGAGATTATATATTACCTTTGATGTCATATTTGATTATTCAAACTCAAATCAGGCTATCAATCATGCTTTGTTTTTTTTTAATAATATGATTGCTTATTCTTTTAAAATGCATGAACATTAATCTCGTTAAAGATATGTTTATATGTTCAAGCATGAGCATGAGATGCCTTTGAGATCTGATATGCAGTGGAAACAAATCAAACTCGATCCACCAAATGTCGATCTGAACTCAAAGCATTGGCTCGACTAAATTTATTGTCATACGAGCAAGACTTTTCATGTTAAAATAATCCGAGTTCATATCAATTTGATATTTTTATGGAAGATTTATAAGCATACCACTTAATTGCTATGCATTTACATATCTACCACCTAAAGTTCACTTTTAATGTTAAAATAGTGGCATTTTCAATGTGATATGAAAGATTTGGGTGGTATAAATGTAAAAGTCAAACTATGGGTGTTAGATATGTAAATTCATAAGAATTAGGTGGTATGTAGGTAAACGCCCCTATTTTTATGTATGATGGCCTGAGATTTGAAAAATGTTCAAGCTCTCTACATAAGAATGGCCTGAAATATCATGTTGAAATATTATACTGATTGATTTGTCCTTTTCTACTAATTAATTTGTATAGGTGGACATTCCTGTCAAGTACCTTGGTTTCTTTCTTGAAGATGATGATGAGCTCGAGCACATAAAGAAGGTAACTTTAAGGAATGAATACAGGCCAACAGAAACATTGATATTTTCAAATTAACCACCCATGTGACGTGATTTTTTTGAAATAGTAAACCGCGGTATTTACTCAGTGCCACAATCAAACTATTGAAAATTTGATGAAAATGTAAAATATGGGATAAGGCTTTACCATGAATTTTGATATTTAGAGTGAGAAATTGAAAAATGGATCAAAGAGGGTGATTGATTTGTAAGTAGTAAGTTTCGGGTGGTTTATATGTAATTGCGCCCCCCACCCTTTATTGTCTATTTATTCATTGGTTTGGTTTGGAATAGGAATATGGTGCAGGCCGGTTGTTGACCGGCGAGGTGAAGAAGCGTCTTATTGAAGTTCTTTCAGAGATAGTTGAGAGACATCAAAAAGCTCGTGCTTTAGTGACAGACGAGGTATTTTATCCTTATATATATATATCTTATTGTTAATATTTTTATGTTTTTTATACACTAAAAGGTTTATGTCATCTATATATGGTAATTGTTACTTCTTTCAATGATGATATTTTCAGCTTTATTTTTCGAGCTAATTACTTCTTTCATAGATGATATTTTCAACTTTATTTTTCGAGCTAATGATTTTCATCTTGTATATAGATGGTGGATGCATTCATGGCTGTGAGGCCTCTTCCTCACATGTTCAGCTAAAGATGGTTTCACTTTGAATTATCCCTCACTCAATTTGCTGTGTGAAATAAGTGAGCAGATGTGCAATGATTTTTTAGGCATTTATATTTAAATTTTATGTATCACATATAAATTGGCTGTGGAAATATATATTTTATAAGGGTTTACTAATTTATACCTTTATCTATTTATTTTTTTCTCTTGGAAATTCAGTTGAACCAATTTATGTCATGTCTTTGATGGGCTAATACTCACTGGTATTGTTTGTTTGGACTAATGTACACTTTGTGCCCTTCCCCATATATTGTTCTGTTTATGTAACTACAATTGTTATTTATTTACAGCCATACAACACATTTCTCATGCACAGATTTTTTAATACAAGGGTGTTATGGATGCAGAATATTAAACTATAGGTGTTTAAGATAACTCATGTCTTTTCAAATGATCAATACAAATTAAACACTTAGTAAGATTAATCATAATTACCGATTAAATAAATAATAAATTATATGGGCCACTAAAATAGAAAAAAGGAATATGCAATTTAGATCAAAGCACCTTATTACTTTACTCATAAAAATTAAATAACATATTTACATTGACCCAGCTTCACTCCAGACCTACAGACAAATGACTTCATACTCTTTACCCAAGCAAAGATATTAGAAATACAAATAACTGGCTACTACTAATAGTACGGTGATGTAATTCCAAATCTGTTATAAATTTAACGAGCAAAAATGTCAAACTAGCCTCCTGGCTTTTTACAGGTGGTCATTTTAATCAAAATTTGTTAATTTAGTCCCTAAACACTTTTAATATGAGCTGAAGTGGTTCCGACCGATAACCATTCCAACCCAAAATTAAAAAAAAAATATGGGAACTAAATTAACACTTATAGATTCTGGGACTTATAGATTCTGGGACTGAAATGAACTTATGTAAACAGCTAAGAGACTGTTTGGGCATTTCACTCAAATTTAACATAATGATCATTTTGCCCTTATTTTTAAACTATAGCTGAAAGCAAAGGCAGTGGCGAAATGGTCATTTACCTAATTTTCCAAACAGATTTTGGACCGTCCATCAAGGCCCCCATTCCCTGATTATAAATCTGCGTGAGCTGGAAGCTTTGCTGATGCCTCGCAAACCTCGCTCTTCGCAAACCTGCCCCGCACACGAGGCTGGCTGTCAGCTAACGCTTTTCTGCATGCATACTGCAAGTTCACTAATGTGAGAATATTTCAACGGACAATAAAAATAATGCAGAGGTCTAAGATGCTTTTGGGGGATCTACAGATATCAGACTCAAAATGTTAGAGAAATGATATGTTTGACACCTAAATTTTATTGTTTACATCATCGAGCAATCGGTTAACTCAATTAAGATCTGGTTCGACACTTGATGAAAGAGGCTGACCAGAATCAAAACACTTGTTGGATAGAAAAGGCTGAGTAGGATCAGATACTTGTCGTACACTTGCTGGAGGAGATTAACAATGATGATCATGAAGAGGCCAATCAGGATGGAATGTTAGTTGAACATTCATTCGAAAAAGACCAACTTTTGCAGCTACTAAGGTCAGGTGGGCCAGAGAAAGAAAGGGTTTGGCTAGATACTATTTTTGATATTATTTTAATGTTTTGTGTGTTATATATGTAAATGTTAAATTTTAAAAGCAAAATATAAACATCTTAAAATTTTTCAAACTATGTATGCAAATCTTCCCATCTAATTTCCGTGCAAGTAAGAAACATATATATATATATATATATA
>NW_018164881.1:14436-15589 GCF_001263595.1 Phalaenopsis equestris
TATATATAAGCCCTAGCGCTAATATATTAAAGAGAAAAGATACAGATAGGTTGTATGAGTAGGCCTAAAAATAAACACCCAACACACACGATACAACACACCAAAAAAAGTTAAAAAAATGGTACATATAAAAATAAAAAAGCCCAAAACACCCGGGCGTTGAAAAAGAAAAGGGGTTATCACAAACTTGTTTTGCCTCTGGCTCTAGTTCTCGGAAGAGATCCAACTAGCAGATTGGTAAGGTGTGTACCATTACCCGACGTAACCAAAGTATCATCCATAAGACTCCTGAGCTCAAGTAGATCTTCATTCTTCTTCTTTCTCCTGAAAGTGTAAACTTGTCATTCCTCATCCGAAGAATCAGTTTGGCGAGGTGGTAGAGCTGAAGCAGAAGGATTACCAACCGTAGTACTCACAATAGGTTCTAATATCTGTGAAGTATGGGTTGCCTCTATACCAGATACTTCCTGAAGAGAGGGAGCGATGAGGTTCTCTTGATTGTTGTTCTGAACACTATCCTTTGTAGGTAATAGTTCATCAATGTTGTTTTCAATGGGGTTTAAAGGTGTCAGCATCACATCACTTGCAGTAATAGTAACAACAATGTCAGGAGGGGGGGGGGGGGGGGGGCAGGGACAATAGTATCCTCCTCAGGTGGAACTAAAATGTCCAGAGCAATGGGGTTAGACCCATCCTTATTCACTTGAACCTTAGCTTTCAAATTAGGATGAAACTTATGACATTTATCAATGATATGTCCAAACATCTTACAGTGAGTACAATATGGGGGTCTGTGTTCCATGACGATTTCTTGCCAATATCCATTATGGGTTGTGCCCAGCAAGACTTCAGTAACATCAGGTAAAGTAATATCCCTTTCCACAAATATTCTGGTCACGAAAGGTTTGGTTAGGTTGAAAGTATGCAGATCTAACTTCAGAGGATCCCCAAGGATGACCCCAATAGAGTAGAAAACTTAATGGTGAAAAAAATACAACTTGAGACCACTTAGACTAAATCAAATCGGTACAGTGGGAGTTTCATGATTTGGGTCGAAATCAGGAAACCAATTGAGTAACTTCATTGATTTGTCTGCGATATTAAAATATTTCTTGGAGAAAATGCGGGGGGAGGCGTCAGCCACGGTGAGTTG
>NW_018164881.1:15654-27448 GCF_001263595.1 Phalaenopsis equestris
GTCTCACTACCATCCATAGGCGGGTGGCCCACTGAAATTTTCCAATAATAGCAACTTGAATTTTTCCGTCATGGTGGAAATTTCTAAGTCAGAGAAAAAAATTGCTGCTTTTATACCTTTCCTACTTCCCTTCTTAACAAAAGGGCAATCATCTGTACAATCGCGACAATCCTTATAGCTTAAGGGGAATACCACCGCAGACTCCACCTGAGGATTACCCACAACGTGGGCAAAGGAAACATTTGCCCGTTCAACCAAAGAAGAAGGAAGAGCCATCAGAGAAGGGGAGGTGCCGGCGATCACCTGCAGCGAGAAGCAAACAAAATGACAATGTGTCGGGAAGCATGGCGTCGGGTCGAAGAGAAGCAGGGGCGCAGACGGAACGAAGAAACGTAACCTTTCGACATCGAACTTTAACAGAAATGACGCAGACGCGAACTGTGTCAGCGTCGTAATGACGCAGACGCGAGCCGAGTCAAAGTTGAGACAGAGTGAGTCGACGACAAACGAGGAAGACGTGGCGAGGAGGGACGACGCCTAAGAAGACACAACGAGGAATGATCTAATGCGATAATGGTGGCTGATCTGATGCGATAATAGTTGCTAGGGTTCGCCATGAGTTAGCAGAGCTGATAGCGGGAGAAGACGACGCCATCGTGAATCAAAATTAATATTAAATATTATTAATTTATACAAAAATACTTTTAGAATTTAGACCCTAACATTTTTTAGTACTTGAATCAAATGCATCTCGCCGTGATTTTTTGGTTGACATCTGCGAAGTCAGTTCTAAGTCCCCTAAGGCCACAAGTTCGAGCCCGCCTGAGTGCATCTGTCTTGCACCACGGGATCGAGTGATCAGACACATTAGGGTGGCCGGGGGCTCGCCTCTGTTCATTCTTTGCTATATATGTTGGCTCCCAAAACAAGGTAATCATAAATAACCAGTTGTATGATGGTTTTGGGGAATAATCAAGAGCCGACCATGCCTTTAATTAGACTTAAAAGCTTAAAAATGAAATAAAGCCTCATAAATAACCATAAATAATAAACCTTCTAAAGTGAATTTGTTCAAACCGATGTAATACAACTACACTGACTTAAGTAGCATGGGCGCAGACGGAACGAATAAACGTAACCTGTCAGCATCGAAATCGAACAGAAACAACGCGGACCCGAACTGTGTCGGCGTCGTAATGACGCAGACGCGCCGAGTCAAAGTTGAGATAGAGCGAGGCGACGACGAACAGGGAAGACGCGGCGAGGAGGGACAACACCTGAGAAGACGCAGCGAGGAATGATCTGATGCGATAATGGTGGCTGATCTGATGCGATAACAGTTGCTAGGGATCGCCATGAGTCGAAACCCTAGCAGAGCTGATAGCGGGAGAAGAAGACGACGCCATCGTTAAGCATATATAAAGTCAGTTCTAAGTCCCATGGAGCCACGGGTTCGAGCACGCCAGAGTGCATCTACCTTGCATCGCGGGATCGAGTGGTTAGACACATTAGGGTGGCCGGGGGCTCGCCTATGTTCATTCTTTGCCAGATATGTTGGCTCCCAAAACAAGGTAATCATAAATAACCAGTTGTATGATGGTTTTGGGGAATAATCAAGAGCCGGCCATTAATTAGACTTAACAGATTAAAAATGAAATAAAGCCTCATAAATAACCATAAATAATAAACCTTCTAAAGTGTATTTGTTCAAACCGATGCAATACAACTACACTGACTTAAGTAGCAGTCGTGACCAAATATTACTTGGAAGCAGAATGAACAAGCAAAAAAGTTCATTGCAACTATATACAGTTGTGTTTAAGAGCTTGAATTCAAACAAAATCTGAATAGTAATGAACTGCTTGAATCTATAGTGCATAAAATTGCGATAAAACAACATTTGAGTTTAATTTAATTAGCCTAGATTGAATGCTTATAAAGCCTTGAGTACAAAGACTATCATAAATGGGTGTGATCATGCGTTAAAAAAAAGAAAATTTACATACCTAGCACACAATTCTTATACATTTGCATATCTTATACCATAATTTTCATATTTACATGCAAAACACTTTAGTGCTTTAAACCTATGCATGAAAAGATGCATGACTTTTAAAAAGTGGTAACAGTGCTAATGTGTTATTAAAGATTTGAGTACCATGTGTGTAAATATGAAAGTTAAGGTGTGAGATACGTAAATACATAAGAATTGTGTGTATGTATGAAAATGCCCGTAAAAAAACAAAAACTGCTTTGAAGTAGAATTTCAACAGTGTACAGTACCCTTTGATATGAATAAATGATCAAATAATGGGATTGCATTGCTTTGGATGGAGCCAAGTAAAATATTTAATAATTTATCAAAATATAGTTCCCCAGATGACATAATTCCATTGACAAATAAACGATACATAAAAATCATCAAAACTTGAAACTTAAATAATCATTGTAGAATCCAATTTCCAACTAAATTGGGTCAATTCATTTGTAACTGTTTCTCATTAAAGAATCTAATATAAAAAAATTTAAATGAAACTCGTCTAATCAATATAGTTTTCAATCAATATGCAAACGAACAAAATTTTATGTCAAGTTTTTTCCTTGTATCAGAAGCAATAGTACAGAGAATATGATTACCTTGATTTTTCTGCCAAAATTTCTCCTGGTCTTCTTCCTCATGTATCTGTCAATCTTTTCCTTCCGATTTTCAATCAATTTTTCTTCAATCTTCAAGTCACGAAGTTCAAGTTGTTCAAAAGAGGAATGAACAGTGGCTTTGTCTCCAAGGCTTGATCTACAATTTCTAAGAGTCTGTCACAAAAACATAAAAATCCAATGACATCCAATATAAATCCAGAAAATAACTAAGAACCTCGGATATGTATATAGAATCAAGCAGAAAGTTAATTTATCATCTCATATAATCTTCTTAAGGAGCTATGGAAGATTTTAATTCTCCCCTATCCTTTTGTTAGTTTGAGTTCCTTCTTTACTCGTTTGATCTGCCTCCTCTTTCATAAAGGAATTTGGTCATCTATCTCATGAACTTGGTATACCAAGATTTGATCAGACAATTTTTTAATCAATGATTATACATTTATTTCCAACTTAGCTCATACACATGATGGTACCAGTCTGTATTATAACAAAGAATTTAAACCAAAAAAATAAAATAAAAAAATAAAAAAATAAAATGAAGTAACCTTGGAGTAATAAGGGTCGATATGTATTTGAAGTCTTCCCAAAAAAATCAGGTCAAGTTTTAAAAATACACATTGTTTGGCTGCATCTAATTAGATAATGCTCAGACAAGTGTTAATGAATCAAGTGAAGCATTTTGGTTTTTTTTTCATGCCTAAGAAAATCTACCTCCTTCACATCTTGGGTAAAGCTCAACCCTGAAAATATATTGCAAGATTCTTGTAGGTCTTTCAAAAGGGCGAGGCTGAGTTAGCCCGACTTTAAGCCTAGAAGTTCAACTATTACAGGCCCTAGCTGTTTGACCTTCATGAGTGGCCTAGTAAAAATACCCGAATCCATAGGATAGGCAACATCCGATTGGTAGTGGTTTAAAAAGTTGAGCTCAAGGACTTGCATTTAATTTTTGTTTGCATCATAATTGCCCATCATATGAACTTTCGAGTGGACTTAAAAACAATAACTTTAGTTTAAAACCAATACTACACCACCTTCAGGCAATAGCTTAGCAAATTTATTAACAAAATATTAACCTGTACATTCTCAACAACAACAACAACAACAACAAAGCCTTAATCCCACTACGTGGGGTCGGCTTTAATCAGTGCATACTCAAACAAAAATATTTTTATGATTGCAATTTTCATTATTTAAATTTATTTTTTAACAAATTGCATAGGATTAATAATGTTGATAGATAATGATATAAACAAAGAAGAATATTTAGGTTTGGAATGTCCAAAACAAATCTGTAAATCGTGAATAACACAACATAGCACAAAAGTCCAGCGCAACCACAATGCATATCACATCATGGTGAATACCATTTTAAAATAACATGTAATATTTAAAAATCATAAATGGTTTATTAAAAATTCATTAATAAAAGAGAGATATTCTACTGCAAAAAATATGCACTAATGTTATATAAATTGAAAATGGTATTAATCTGATATATTAAACATGTGCATCAAAGGATAATGCAAATTTAATAATATCATATAAATTTCTTAATGGTATTATAAGAATTCATGACCTTGTATGATACAGGTGAGGGCCATTGAGTTGTAGGAATAGAGTGGTGAAGCAAGAAGAGTATAAAATAGTTTCCATCAACTTAAAATGTATAGAACTAAGTATTGGACCTGAATAAATTAGTTGAAATCACACCAATCGTATATAAAACATCTGCGATTCGAGGCTACTCATCATTGTATTCCTGATTCACTTTGAGAGACTTTTAATTACAAAATTATATGTTGGTGTAATATTGCACATTTTGGTAGGGATAAAATATTGCAATGATTGAAAATAACAATTTGTGGCAAAGTCTAAAAAGAAATGTGGAACATTTTACAATAGAAGGCTCTTACATATGCCAAAAGTACAGAACATAAAATAAAGTTTCATAAACATTACCGATTCCATATAAATCATGATAAGACTTTAGTTTAAATTTGTGGGTTTACCCCAAATATTGAAAAGCATTATTCTATTTTATAGCAGCAGATCATTTTTTTAATAGCTTATCTGATACAATGCCATAAAGCTATTAACGCATCTTATATTGTTAAACAATATTTTAATGAAGTGGTTAAACTGCACAAGTTGTTGAATATAATTGCTTCAAATAGGCGTAAAATTCATAAGCTACTTCTGAAAAGCTCTTTCGAAGAAAATGAGAACACAATTTAATTTTTCAATTACTTATCACTACAAGCTAATGGATATACTGTACAATTAAATATGAACTTGAGATATAAGATATCTATTAAATTGAAAAAAATTAGAACTTCATCTATTAGGATTAATACATTTTTAATAAATGTTTCTATGAAAAAATGTCCCATACCATACCTTAAATTTGGTTTCATTAAAAAAAAAAAAACCATAAATCATGATGTATACCAAAAACCAACATTTTTTGGGCTAAAGTACGAGCACTGTGGGCCTTATGGGCTTGATAAGCCCATTACCTGGAGGATATAACTATCACAAAACATAGTTTGCTAAGGTAACCTACTGACCTCGCTCGTCGAAATGCAATCAATTTTGTACAAGCTAACGAGCTGGCTTGCTGAACCAATCTTTGCCGAGTTCATCTAGCTAATCGATCGATCAGCCTCTTCTACCAAGTTTGTCTCATTAGCGGTCCTTGGAATTAACATAACACAAAAGTTAAGATTGATATTTGGGATGCACATAGGGGCGTAAATAAGTCGGGCTGGCTCGCAAGCCAGCTTGTTTCGAGCTTGAGCTCAAACTTGATCTAGTTTATCAAACGAGCTTGAGTTCAAGTACGTTGGTTCGCAAGCCGGCTCAATAAACTTACCACTAGTCATTTCAATGCATTTTTCGGTGAGCTACGCTACATCCTCCTCCGACCACCAATACCTTCTTCGATGAGTTCCTGTAAAAATTCAATTTTTAGTTTTAGCTTGCGAGCCGGCTACCACCACTGCGAGTAGAGCTCGAGCTCACAAACAGACAAGCCGAGCTCAAGCTTAGCATGACTTGAGTTTGACTCTACTAGTTTACACCCTTAGAAGGGCATATGCCACATCCTCACTTATGACCAGCCTGACATCCAAATCGCGACTTTTTACCAAGACTTTATGGGCAAACTTGAGAGACTGAGACCATATTTTATGGATTTCCTGAGAAAACATGGAGAAGAAGAAAAAGGAGTAGCTAGATCACTATTTTTCTCTCTCACTGTCTTTCTTTCTTTCTTTTTTGGGGCCTTTCCAAAGACCTCAAGGGGAGGATCGTGGATCAACTCTTCGAAACATTTTAAGGGATCCCACTCCGTGATTCTCTAATGAGGTCTCAAACACCTTCTCTCTCATTCGATCTTTGCTCGTTAGATCATCCTCTCCGCTCTGCCAGAGAAAAGTCATATAGTGAAGACATAATACAGGCCTTTAGAACACAACCATTCTCTTCCTTTACCTTCCTTGGTTTCTCCCGAGTTTTATTGACTCACGAACAATACGGAACTCGTCATCTTAAAAGGATTCAACACAAGAATACTCTTTAAATGGTGAACTAGATTAAAAAAAAGATTTCTAATCAAAATATAATTGTTTATTTTTTTTTGTTAAATTTGAACATGCACCAGAATATATGCGCTATGACATGTCCAAAGGACCTGAACATAAAGTTAAGGGCTAAGACATGAATTTAGAGTTGAATTTGTGATCATAAAAAATATAAATCATGAAATAAAATTAGAATAAATTGTTGACCGCGAAATTAACAAATCCAACCTGTAAAAGTTGCGGAATCAATTAAGCTAATTGATATTGTAAATCCGAAGGGACTGTAGGTTGATGGTATCCTTATAACAATAAACAAATTTATATCAAATTTATTTTTAATTCTTGGTTTCTTGACTTGCTTATTCATAACAAAAATATTATTAAGGATATTAAATTTTCAACAAATGCATAAATTTATCAAAGATAACTTCTTCAAAGATAATATGAAAATCAAAATTTCATCTATTTGGCTATATCCAAGATTATAAATTCATCATGACTAATTTTCAAGTCATTTGGGTTTATTTTTATTTAAATATATTTTTCCCTAACTTTGTACTTGCATGATTTGCTAGTTATTAGTACGATCATTATGAAGCTTAAGAAACATAAAT
Source organism: Phalaenopsis equestris (assembly GCF_001263595.1). Classification (NCBI taxonomy): domain Eukaryota; kingdom Viridiplantae; phylum Streptophyta; class Magnoliopsida; order Asparagales; family Orchidaceae; genus Phalaenopsis; species Phalaenopsis equestris. Next base: position 22,508 of record NW_018164881.1, read on the forward strand.
TTTCTTCGTTTACAAGAATTAGTTGGAAAGAATTCCTAGGAAAAGAATAAATGTTTTAGCATTACAATTACATATATCAAATCTTATTTTTTTATCCATTCGTCACATGCATGATGTGTAAGAAATTAATCACAAATAAATGATTATTATCTATGATAAATATACGTTTATTGGAAAAGTGAATTGACAGTACGTGGAATTCAATCTATAGCATGCATTAACAACCAATCATGAAAGGTCTCCTACAGGTAAACTTACAAAAAAAATTAAGGACTAGAAAAGTAAGGTCATATAAAATTGTAAAACCCCTATGCTGAATGCTTAATTGGAAATACCAAAAATTATTGATATCCAAAATTTCAATGCATCCAATTGCTCTTTATATCATGAGTATCAACCATACTTTAAATTCTTCTCTATTCCAATCATTCCAAGTTCCAAATCAGGCATACCATCTAAACATTTCCAAGAGGTTCATGTTGATCATGTTCTTGAAGCTATTGATAGTGAAGGGAAAAAAGTCCACTACTGACAGTGGATATCAAACATTTCTTAATTAAGTAGGCGATAAATCTGAGATATTTTTAGTGTCAAAATAGTCCATCAACAATTTACATGGGGTCATTTTAGTCCCAGAGTTTATAAGAACGCTAAATTAGTGATTCAACTCTTTCAATGGGGCCTAAAATAGTCCAAAATGAGACTATTTCAACCAATATAAAAGAGTATAGAGACTAAATTAACACTTTCATAAACTATAGGATTAAAATGGCCCAACAAAGGGTCAGAGAACCATTTCAATTTTAGAGACTAAATTAAGCTCGCATCTCACATTTGTTGAAAGGCTATCAAGTAAATAACTCATTATAATCGAATTTATCCATGTCGAGTATAAATGATGTGCATAAAATTAGAATTTTTGCTGTTTCGTGAATATTTAAATTATTTTATGTATTTTAGATTTCCTTATTTTTGGAAGCATTATTCTAGGCAATACCATTAAATTTTTTCCACAATTTTGTACGAATTTGTTAGTAGTTTGCCAGTAACTAAATTATTAGTATTTTGTCTATAGTTTGTTAGAAATTTACTAGTTCATTAACAATTTATCAGTAATTTATAATTTTTCCATCTATACATATGAACGATTTGAGTCATATAAAAAAATTTATAATATTAAGTATAATTCTTATCCTAGATGTGGAGGCTATTCCTCTCACCTATTATGGGACTTTAATACTTCAAAAAAATTGAGAATTAAAAATTTCTAGGAGAGATCATCTTCTCGTAATAACATGAGGGCTGAGGCTAATATGTTTCTTCTTTACCATTTTTTTCTCCCCATTTATTTCTTATTTTTCTACATTTTTTCTTATTGGTTGAAAGCGAGATTGTGTTTTGCCAAATTTATCATAATTTAGATTTATTGTCTGAAATTTCAAACATTTATGTGTTTCTCATGATCATTAATTTACCATCATTAGCACAATCTCAATTATTTAGGGTCAACTTTATGAATCCTAATTTTTTTTCTTGCCAAGTATTAGTTGACATTTAAATCTATTCTTTATAAATCATTTTGGAAATCTCCTATCCATGTTACCTTAGATTTATCCCTACTCCTTTATAATTAAGACAATAATTTTATTTACCCATCTATGTGGTTCACAGTTTAACCCCAGTTCAATTGCAAGTACTTATCTAGAATAAATATCATTCTAATCGTTTCTCTGATATAATCATTCTTTAATTTATCATTTCTGATTAATTTTTAATAGAACCCCATAAACTATTATCGGAATTGGATTTTCATATTTTTTTAATTTCCATGAAAATATCAAATAATTGTTTAAGATAAATAGCTTGCATCTTGTGATTTTTTGGGTTGTTATATGTTGGAATTGAATATTAAATCCTATTTCTTGAGGCATCTTACACTTTAGGTGAAATGAATGGATAAAAAAGGTACATCAAAGTAGGGTTGTAAACAAGACGAGTTTGAGCGAGCTCAAGCTTGGCTCGTTCAAAATTGCTCGTGTTTGAATCAGCTCGTGAATGATGTGTTCGTGTTCGACTCGATTTAAATATTATTGTTCGTGTTCAGATTGTGTTCGGTTTGAAATTGACCCAATAAAATTAAGTGGATAAAATAGATATAGACAGGGTGTCGGATTCGAACCTTCAATAATTTAGTGCAATAGAAGACGCAAAACCACATGACCAAATGAGAAATTATGATTCAAACTTAGATATAAATATATATAATTTATTATTATATAAATAATAGATATAGTATATTATTATATAAATAATATACATAATATATTTCTATTTAAGTAATATATATAATTTATTTATTTCGAGCTAAAACGAGCCAAACACGAGCGTTGTGTTCGACTTGTTTGTAATTTGAGTTTAAAAAATTTGTTTGTGTTCAACTCGTTTATTTAACGAACGAGCCGAACACAAGATATTCGTGAACAATGAGCTCATGTTTAATAGGTTTTTTAAAACATACATGCAAAATAAAGTTAATCTCACATGTTAACAGAGTTATGTCATTAAGCCAACAATCCTACAGAGTCAGATAAATCAAAATAGTGATGTTGATGATACCCATTAGAATTAGATTGTCATTATTCACACTCCATTGCAATCCCTAGCAACCTCATCCCAATTACTTGAAGCTTTCCATAATCTAAGGAAAACTTCAAATATATTCTTTTAATGACAATCAAGTATCAGAGTACAATATTCTTTAGTCAAATAACCTTTAGTCAAATAACGCTTACTGAAGGCTAAAAAAAGGGAGTAGCAACATAACAACAACAACAAAGCCTTAATCCCACTAAACGGGGTCGGCTACATGAATCCTTTTTCTCCATTGTGTCCTATTTAGTGTCTTTTCATTTAGTTCTAATAAATTAAGATCATTTTTTATACAATAAGCCCAAGTCAATTTTTTTTTCACAGAGCAAACAAGGTGTCAATAATAAATGCTTGGTTTCAACGTTCTATGAAACATAAAATCTATAGGAAATGAGCTCCAGAAGGATGAAACGGTCGACGAGACATTGTGAGATCAGCACTCCATAGTTTCCCACTCGACACTAACTCAAACACTTGGGTGAGTTTTCAAAGCCCCTTGTTTTGCTAATAAGAATGATGACATATTTGGTTAATTAACAAGAAACAAGAATCTTGAATGTCTAAATGCATATTTGAAATCCAACATGGCTAGTTTATTTTAGTTATTGTTTTCATAAAATCATGGCAAAGCAAATTTTCAAAAGTAAACTGAAAAAATAAATAAATAAATAAAGGGATGGTCTTACATGAATATCTCCCTCACTGTATGTCCTCCTTATCCCATATGCATCTTCAAGATTCACTTCATGTAATCCATCTAACTTTAGCTTCACAGGGCTGTCCTGAGTCCACTCAGTTAATTTCAAGCATCCAGAACTAACACTTTTCTGCAATTGCCCTCCAGAAACTGAACTATCCATCTCTATGCCAGGATCATCTTCTACATGCACTGCAGGTAACTTATAATTTGGCGGCTCAGGAAAAGAATCTTTGATAGCTGATTTCTCCAGGAGCTCCTTTTTGCAGTCATAGAAAACTTCACTGAAGAGATGCTCATTTCGAATAGACTCTATGTCTTCAACCTTCATTGCCTCAGCAGAAATAACATCTTCACAATTTGACATCATACAGATTGCAGCTGTAACAGGATCTAATTCAAGTATAGGCTCTTCTATGATGGGCTCTGGTGCATTGAATAGATCTCCCACATCATATTCAGATGGAGGAGCAGAATAGATCAGGTTGCACTATATAAAAAATAATAAAATATTTACAAATTAAAAATGAAAACAAGAATATTTTTCAGAAAAAAAAAAGATTTTGCTTTTTTTCCTGACTATTAGGCACAAAAGTGCTTTTAAAGAACGCAGTTTCTTCGAACAGTTCTTACCAGTATCATGGACAGAAGTATTACAAGCATAAAAGTCATTCTACTGCTCGTCAAAGCTTACCTTGAGCAATTCATACGACTTTTTTGAAATTTTGAATCTGTACAACTTAAGCATGAAATCAACACCTATGTAATTGCCACAGTTTTCTTTTTTATACAATCAATTTCAAAAAAAAAAAAAAAAAGCAGTGAAGAATGGGATATTAGATTAAAGAGTTGGTTATTTTTCAAATGTCGTGCTTATTTGGGTTTTACCTTTGAAATCAGCGGTCAACATATGAGACTAGTCTATGCTGCACAAACTAAATGAACCAAATAGACCACATTTTTGGTTGTTCCGGAAGATAGTTTGGCAATGAAATAAACTTGCATTTCAAGCATACAAAAACAACAACAACAACAAAGCCTTAATCCCACTACGTGGGGAATATATATATATATATATTTGTCTTGCACAGGATTTGATCCCAACCCCCCCCAAGTGAAGCAAAGGGGACGTACCGACTGTCGGCGCTTAAAAGGGGGAAAAGAGTTTAAATGTTTGGGGGTCGCCCGTAAGAAGCTGTCGGCAGCCGGAATCGAAATCCCGTCACCCGCTTCGGAAGGACTTTTTAATTTACGTATATATATATAATTTTAGAAAAATATGAAATCAAACTGACCTCATATTTTTCACAGTTTAAATGAAAGAGCACTCAACCTCAAATCCTGAATCTACCCCAAGGGATAAACACAAGACTTGAGGGTGAGGCTCGATCAAATAAACTAAGAAAGATATGACATCCGTTTGGGTCTGCGAAACCGTTTTATTTGCCGACAAGTTCCCCTATTTAATACAAATAATTAAATAGGGTTTATTTTAAGCTGGGCTCGGAAAAGCTCTCTATAAGGGCAAGCCCCTATAGTTAATTACATCTTAAATGACCGAAGTCACCTAAGAAAACTCTCGATAAAAATCAGGG
>NW_018164881.1:33174-50581 GCF_001263595.1 Phalaenopsis equestris
GCAGGCAATGCGAATTGCGGAGATCGGACACGTCGACTCTCCGAATTGCAAAGCCGGTGCGCGCAGGAGTGCGAATCGTGCAGAAGGCCACCCTAAGGCTCGGAAAGGTCCTATAGGGAATCCCTTTTGGGTTTCCTAATGTTGGTTTCATCATTCTAAGTGCTAGAAGTTGATACCACACACGCGAAACTCCAGAAAGGGACGAAAGCGGGTCGAACTAAAACGAGGCGGGGCCCACTTCTAAGGTTCTAAGATAGTCGCAGGAAGACCCCTAAGGCTAGATCCTAACTCCTACGAGGAATACTAGACCTCACGAAAAATTGAGGTCAACACCGACTGGGCTACAGGCAATTAAATTCACAGGATTTTCTAAAGCATTTCAAGCATGCTTTAGAAAATTCACAACTGGGAAAGGTAGCAATATGAATCATATAGACAACATTTTTGGTTGTCCTCGAAGATAAATTGGCAAAGAAGTAAAGGTTGTATTTCAAGCATGCTTTAGAAAATTAATAAATAACAGGAAAAGGTAGCAATATGTTGAAGAACACTAAAAGGATAGCATAACAAAATAAACAAGGTGTCACCCCCCCCCCCCCCCCCCCACACCCCACCCCAAAAACAACAAAGGAAAAAAAAAAGTGTTATAAAAGTAAATTAATCATTAGAGGTGCCTGCTATAAAGTCAAATTAATGCTGAATATTCTACAAGGACATGCAAAAGGAACAATAAAATGAAGGTGAAAAATGAGAAAACTAGCCTAAAAATAGTCAGAAAGAACTCTGAAATCAGAATTTAAGGATTTTAACATCTATGATGACATTCATATGCCCTGTTCATCTATAAGCCTTCATTCATTTAAATTTTAATTTAATTTCAAGATATACATGGAAAATAAATCAGAATGTTTTGAGAAATGATATCGCACTGCTAGATCATGTCTATAACCTCTTCTCCATGAATAACTCTCATATCTTAGCCAATAGTACCGATATGCCCAAATAAAATAATAAAGTAATGATTAATCTTGTCCGTCTTCCATGCTCTTTGGGCAGCGGGGGCAAGTTGAAATAATGATACTTCAAGATTAGCACTTTCAGATCACTTCAAGATGCATGAAGGCCCCATTATCAAATCCTTAGATTCAAGCTCTAATCTTTTCACTTCAATCAAAGTTCAACAGTGCAACTCAAATCAACCAAAATCGACCTTAAAGTCATTCAAAAGCCAGATTTCAATCTCCAATAACATGATATCAAAACCTAGCTCCATCTGTTCATTCATTAAACCAAAGGATAACATAGTTTGACACCAATCTCAAAGATGAGTGATCTCCCTTATTAAACCCTCTGATTCCTTGGAACCTTCATTCATAAGTATTTTCATCCCACACAAATCTCAGAGAGTAATTATCCCCTCCTTCCATCATTCATCTCAGCAAAAGAATTAACCTACACTCTACACTCACCTCTACAAATAACCCCATAAATGGTCTCGTTGTCCTAAGAGATTGAGAAAGAGCACAAATACAAAATAGTTCAAAAGTGAGAAATTACAGAAGTACTATACTTAGATTGCACTACAAAGAGACGTAAAATCACAACAAGTGAGATAAGATTTATAGTGGTTTAGCTGAGAGTCAAAGTCCACTTCAAGGATAGCTGAAATGAAATATTCACTATTCGAGATGAATCAAATATTAAAACCATGCTCCTGAGTATGAGACCAGCTTCTTGAGAGGAGCAAAAAGAGAATATATAAAAGTTATTTTAATGAGATACAACACTTAAAATTAGTTTGAGAGAGAGAGAGAGAGAGAGAGAGAGAGAGAGAGGGAGGGAGAGCCAGATAATAAGAGCCTTAAACCTTTAATATACTTTTATTATAATAACTAATCTAGTAACTTCACAACCTTCTCATAACTCTAGCTCCTATAACTATTAGCAGACGATTGAAACCCGTAGAGAAAGTTCAAAATCTCCTTTAATGGTCATCGATGCAACTACTTCCAGGAGCACATGGTCCACCATTGCGCCTAACAAAATGAGGATTGATCAAAAAGGCCAATAATAGTTCTAATCAAACAAGAACAAGCTCTCAAAGGCTACCCATATGGGCCTCGGTTGAATTGTTGCTTATAGGATATAAACCACTAAATGAACTAATGGATTGAATTTAAGGGTATATTCAACTCCAAAATGTAGCCCGCGAAGCAGAAGACCAGAAATCATATGGGTTTTGGTCAAATCCAAGCCTGTGAATGGGTGAACTGGATCACAAGCATGCAAACTCATGCGACTACGAATCCATGACCACAACTTTTTAGTGCCCCCCTAACAAAGACGTTTGCATAGGCCCAATACCAATGCCCATCAATACAATGATTTTAGTATCAAATGGGACTAAAAGGAGCTTAAATCTTGCAAGAACAAGACCAAAATGTCATAAATAAAAGTTATGGTAGCCTCATGACCAACAGGATAGGCCACAAAATAGACCAATGAGCCAACCATGTGGCCTAAACTAAAAAATAAACACCAAAGTCCGGCCAATGAAGCAGACAACTTACAAAACATATGGGTCTGCCAAGGCCATGAATCGATGGGCCAAGAACATAAAAATCTTGCATTAGTGCCAACCTAAATTCTATCTTTATTGACTCCTTAGTGCAAGTGTAGAAATAGAGCACATGCCAAAACTCAAAAATATGGCGATTTATTCATCAAAATAGGTTTAAAATAGGCAGAAAACAATGAAGGAACGAACTCATGAATGCAACCAACACAAGTTTGGTTTACAATGTAGCTTGCAGAAAATGGATTGTAAACTAACTCGATGATTTTAAACCAAGGCCTGACCCCCATTCAACACCAAAAACTAGCCCACAACGCAGATGGCCCACAAATCATAAGGGCCTATGCTAAGTTTTGATCCATTCATCACTAAGACGTGACAACAAAACTTGACTTGCTAAACATACTCATACAAGTGTAGCTTCAAAAACAAAAGCCAACCTAACATTAAAGAAAGCTTCCTACAAGCAAAGTCGAGTCAAAACACTCCTTTTTGAATTCAAATATCATATGTAAAAACATCACCCCCAACTCATTGCATACATAGCTCATAATATCTCAATTCATAACTTTGAGAAGATATTTGTGTTGATATCCCTGGAGTGATTGTGGGTTTAGAAAATAAAATTTAGACCCGATATCAGAAAACCATACAACCTAAAAATTTAAGTATTTGTGGGTTTAAGTACAAAATATTTAAAGGAAAAGAGCAATTAATATGCACTTATTAAATCAGTATATACCAAAAGAAATTGGTCATCCAAATCAACATGTCAACATTCTTACTTTTGTGTTTGTCATGTAGTGGGATAGGATGAAACCGTTGGTCCCTTGAGCCCATGTATTTTATAGATTTTGATGATCACAAATTACATTTAGAAATTGAAAAATAATGAATCTTAAATTAAGTGTTTGCTATACAACACCAAGACAAAACACATGAAGACCTGTGTTTTAGTATAGGAAAATATGTTGAGCATGCTGTGGCCATTATGTGTTAAAGGCACATAACACAAAATATCAAAGGAGTTTGGAACAAACAAGCACAGGAAGCTAATTCAATTTAGCACAAGAACAATTAGGTATCACCTAGTCAAGCATTAATTTATGTCTCCAATAAGATGTAGTACTTCTTAATATTATTCAGGACAATACTTACAATCATTAACATATATATTTTAATAAATATAATTATAATCTTATGTAAAAATGATAAATATTATTTAGGTAAAACAAACCTCCATAAATGTTTACGTGTATCTACAAAGTCATTGCAGGTCTTCATAAAGTGTTACAATGCCCTGTAAAAATTTAAAAGTTTTACACACAAGAAAAATAATTAAAAAGAGTCCCCATAAAGGTTTGTGGGTCTTTGCAAAATTACATTGATGGTCTCCATAAGTTGCGTGCCTCTATAGAGATTGAAATCTAAAAATATTTAAAAGCGGTTGTAAGTTGTTTAAAATCAAATCACGAATGATAATCACACAAACTTTGAGCAATGGTTGTTACTATAAACGTGGGAAAACCTAATTTTTATTTTGATTAATCATTTGAAACTCTAGAAGCTTAATATAAATGGCCTATTAATGGATTAGGTTAATTTGAATGCTTGCATGCTTATACATACCCTAGCCCTCTTTTCTATAAGAGTAAACAACTAATTTAACTTCTCTCGCTAAAATATTAGATAACCTTGAGTTCTAAGGGAAGAAAATACCAAAAAAACTGACTTGACCAAGAGGATTCCAAGAATCAGTGAATGGTCATAGATTGACCTTTAAATCTTGAACCGCTTGATAGATGGAGATATTAACTTTATTAAGAGAGGTGGAAAAGCACATCATTTTTTTCCAAAAAAAAAAAAAGCGAGCCTTCTCTTTCCTTAATACTTGTCCTAGCATCAAAAAGTTGAACTTCAAGAACATGCACATGCTTCTGCATAGAATTCAAAGAAGACCATTACTCAATAACCCCAACCGTCAAATTGTAAAGCGAAGATTTTCAAGAGCCAATGGAGTGATGGTACACAAGTCCCGTGTCGCCCTAGGCAAAGGACTCCAAATATTTTGACAACATCCTCACCAATATTATCTTCAAGCTGCCTCATTGAAGTTGCCTCTAATGTATTAATTGAAAAGCTATGAAGAAAAAACTCTCAACTCCAAAAAATACGTGGAACCTTGATAAGTCACAACTATAAATCTTTTACAAGAGGATAAAAGTCAAAGGACAAATTTGTGAGAGCCGCAACCTTTGATTCTATTGGTTGATGACTTAAAAGCCTAGTACAAAACATGTCCACCGTAAGCCCACTTGGCATGGCTAATTATAACACCCCTAAGAAACAATTTCTAATGGAGTTTATTGGCCTTACCTTTAGGGACAACTTGTTGCTGCTTAACCTTCTTTCAATGAAGGATCTAAAACACTCATTGGGCCCACTTTTAAATAAAATATAAGTTTACAACATCACTTCTATTTCTTTAAAAACCAAAATTACATGAGCCGGAGCCACCATCTTAACAACCATGCTCAACACAGGTATTCTAGAAAATGCATGGTCGACAAGCACCTTGATCACGGGTATGAAGGTAAGCAACTACATTCCTAGTTATGAGCGCTATTTTTGCTGTTTGTACTTGATTCATAGTTATTTTATAGGATTTGCAGTCATAACCTTGCTCCTTCATTTTAATTTCTTATTTAACACGTGCTATAGCTTAATTTATTACTTATAATGAAGTAATTAACTGCCTTATTTTATAGATGCACCCTTTATAATTGATTAAATTCTGTAATTATGGTTAAACCTTTTCCAACACTTTACACTAATGAATTGCACATAGATTTGTCATATCACCAGTTTGAGAAAAGTAGCATATTTCATATATATTTTACTTGTTAAAAAATGTAGAAAGCTTGTATACAGTGGATGTAGGTTGGTAGAATCATTTCAGATATTGACTAGCCAGGTCAACAGGCCCACAGAGTGACGAATCTACAAAAAATAATTGGGTTTCCTTAGGTTTGTATCGACAATCCTGGTTTCAAAGCGCATATTAAAACCGACTATATAAACATAAATAAAAATTAAACAATAAATAACTATTAAGTTATTTATTGGTAAGACTTGATTGGATGTGAAATAATTGCATGTTTTTTAAAAAAATTGGCATATTTTGTTTATCATATTTTTATTGTCTTATGATGTTATATATGCAAATAACAATTTTTTTTTTAAATTTTTTTGTTCATACTGCATGTCTCAAATCTTTGTCATTTATGTTTTAATAAATAGTAGTTATTTACTGAGTTTGATTTATTAAACCAACTCATTGATATTTTTGTATGATAAATTTTCTTTAGCGACTAGTAGAGTATGTCACACAGGATCAGACCTTCCAATTCTATAATACTTCTATTAGATATTTTCAGTATTTATTTTAGTTTCATTGTCTTTCCCTTTTTGGGATTTAGGTAGTTGTCTCTCTTATTGTCAATTCAGTTTTGTTTTCTTTTTAGTTAAATACGTTGCACTCTTATTTATAGAATATAATTTGCATTCCATTAGTTTTTTTACTTGCATATTATTTTTCTCTTGAGAATTCAAAACATATCCAATTCATTTCATCAAATGCTCCGTTGTCAAGGTGTACCATTTTCCGGACCCAGGGTTTATCAACTTTTAGACACGGAGTGTACTACCTTCCGAACCTGGGGCGTTACAGAAAATGACTCGACCATCATAAAAAAATAAAAGTAGCCTAAATAAAAAAAAGATAAACTTAAGGTTGCGAATAGAAGAGACATTTTGATATTTATAGATGAATAAAGTCACCCATATACATACCAATAACATCAATTTCATTATTTAAGTATTAAATATGAGGATTATTTCAAACATAATAAATCTACTAGGATGGTGAAGCTTGTCAATTTCTCTTTAGTTGATCCAAAAATTTATGATAATAATAAATAAATATTTCAACTAATTCTCTCTTTTTTTTTCAAGCCACTCTCCAAAGATACAAAATGATAAAAAATATAAATTTATATCCAGATATACAATTCGGTTTAAAGTTTGGGAGACTTGGTGAACTCGTCAGGATTCAAGGATGTGAGGTTCAAAAGGTAGCCTGCCTCAAGCCCTTCAATGGTCACTCACTCAAGTTACTAAATTAAACCCAAGGCTCATAGGGCACTCTCCTCGCTCAGATAATCCAAACATAAAAGCCACTCACCTAAATCAAATGATTTAAGCTCCTAAATATTGCTTACCATGGACCTTAAAAGCCACTTGCCCAAAAATAGCTCAACATATCAGAGAGTCTAAGCTTAGAAGGTGCACACTTGAATATATATATAAAGAGAGAGAGAGAGAGAGAGAGAGAGAGAGAGAGAGAAATAAAAGAGAACTTGCTACCCCAAAGGCACTTGTCCAAGGGAGTAAAAGAAATCATTCATTCAAGAGTGGCTTTCTCCAATAGACAGGACCTCCCAAGCTTGGGGGCAACATACGCATAGTCTAATCACCAAGTCCATCTTTTTATAAAAGCTGTCATGTAAATTAAAATATAGCCTCCCTTATTGTGCTAAAAAATCTTATAAATACAGGATCAAAGGATCACATTAACAAAGGAGATTTAACTCTATATTTTTTACTAAAGTGATAAAAATCGTGACATGGGACTTAGGATATTTCTGATGTTCCGCGACACGAGAATCCAACATTCGCAGAAGTAACATATTGCCCAAGATTTTTTTTACTCTCAACGAGTTCCGTTCTTTTGTTATTGTCTTTTCTAATTCTTTCTTATTTCTCTATTCTTCAATTCGGCTATTTTCTATTAGGAGATTTTTATATATGTTGGATTTTGGCTGTTTAGATTTCCAGTTCTGATTTTATAAATTTTGGAGACTTTTATTTCATTTCTGCTTCGGGAGTGCTAGCCTCTTACTTTTGCAAGTGATTTATGTAGCTTGCCCAAAAATAGGCGGTGGATCCTCCTCGGTCCCCATACTTTGTTGTTTTACCGTTTGATCATTGTTCATAGTCCGGTCAGCAGCTGAACTACTCTAATTTGCTGTCCATCAGCAGATTCAGCAGCCCTCCCACTTCCAATCGTCGTCAACCTTTGCTCTTCCCCAATCAACTCCCCGCTAGATCCACTTCTTAAACACCTTCTAGAAGCCCTAAAACAGTGTGAATCCTCCATCTTTTACCTCTTTTTGGTTCACCCAAATTCTCCTTTTCTACTTTCCCAACTTTCTTCTTGTTCTGGATTCAGTCAAGATCTCATGAATTCTGTAAGTAGGGACAAATTCAAATTCAACAAATAGGTTCTAGGATTACTGCGTCAATATAGTAGTGATGTCTCTCTGTATAATAAAAGGTACTCAAACAAATGGAGGAAAAAAAAAAACAAATGAAGCATCCAAGAGTCATCCAATACCATATTCTTCTAACGTATGAATAACGTCAAGCATTAATGATTCGATGCAGACAGCAGAATTTATACTGTATTCGTTTAATATAAACAACTCACAAAACAAGCCATTAATATGATACAAGAATCTAAAAAGAAGACATTAATATGATACAAGAATCTAAAAAGAGAGGCGATTCAGATTTCATGCAAATGCCGGATTACTATATTGGATTCATCCACCCCGACTCCCTTCCTCAGGGGTAAAGAATATCAAACTAACACATGCTAAACTCACAAAAACTCATAATTTTTCAACTTAACATGAAATAAAACTTCATACATGCTAACCAATCGATTGATCAGAACCCCCCTTCCCAGGCTATTTCTTTAGGCACCCGAAACAACAATTATTTGTCTTTTGGGGTGTCGTTCCACCCTTTCCACCCAAACCAATCTTCCCTTCCGGGAGACCTAATGACCAACGCCGCCAACAAGCGATCAAGTTTTGGCCACCACTAATTTCCCTCCCAGTTTATCAAATTGCAGCAAGGGCCAAAGGCAATCTAGAAGAAGACCAGTGCAAGAAAGTACCATAGTAGAGTCATAGCCGCCGACATCACCGGGAAACCATCGCCGGAGCTCGCCGTCCATAGGCCGGAAGTTTTGCATCTCCGCCGCTCCAGCGTACATCTCCCTCCCCGGCTACCTTCGGCTACTATCTCCCACTCGAAGCAGAATTTCGCTCTCGATTTTGCGAAGATTTTTAAATAAGCCTTATATATGAGGGGCTAAATCAAATATGCATTAACTTCCATCGAACAGCATATTTTTTTCAATCACATATCAACACGTATGCTCGTTGGTAGAACTGTGGGTCCCGCTACTTCGTATCAGAGGCCGCACGTGTCGCCGTCACGTATCGGGACAATACTATTACGTGTTTCTTTATATTTAAAAGACACTTACTTTATTTTCTTAATTTTATGTGAGTTTAAAAGCACGCTCAAATGCACAAATCTCAGAGTACCGGATGAGCCTTTACTCCTTTATTTCTAAATTAACACGTGTCAAACACACAAATTTCATGTATGTAAATAAAAAAATATTATTTGCTACATTATAAGAATAATTTTGTATTTAAAAAAAATAAAAAAAAGACCATCTCCTAAAATTTATTTAGAACCAAAAAGAAAAAAAAGAACGAATATTACGTGTGGGAGAAGATAGGTGCGGATTCAGTGCAGTTGCTGGCATCAGATATTAATGATATTGAAGTGGTATTGAGAATCAATCTTAAATATAATAAATTAAAAACTTGATACTCGTAACATATTGTCTTCATATTATGAAAATATTGAAAAATGATATCATTTCCAATACTTTATAATATTTCTTTCTCGATATAAAAATGAAGCATGTTATAAAACAAAAGTAAATCAATATTTGCCGATGTGAAAAGATAATTCAACTCTTGAAATTGCATATTAATGACTGTGTGAAACATTTTTACTCGAAAGTAATGTAAATTTGTCATGTCTTTTAACTCTACGATGATGGCGTCTACAAGCAACTTTTTTTATCAACGATCGAAGAATAAGTATTCGTTGTTGATCAAAAAATAAAGATACTCTATTAATAAAACTTACCACTTATTATCGCTAATAACTTGCAGTCTTACATTTTGATATTTGAATCAAAGACATAGCATTTACAATATCATGATCATTTTGTTTTTGTAATGCTTGAGATAGTTCAAAAATGTGAACTTCGTGGTGTATCCACTGCTGTTGTGAGATTAATTTCTTAGTTTAATCCATGACCTGTAATGGGATATTTATTTTCTAATGCTATTAAGGTCTTCTCTTGTTATTTTTCTCTGAGTTAATCAAATATTTGGGTGAAACACCAATAAGATTCATGAAATTTACAATAATATTGAATGACCAGAGCAATTTGAACATGATGTTTAGTAACAAATACCAAAGCTAAATAAAGTTGACATGAAAAATAATAAATATTGATGTATGCTAGGAAATTCATGATGGTAGAGTAACAAATTATTTTCTTAGCGTTGGGAACGCCATAAATTTTTACGTGAAAAATCCGAAAATAGAATAAAACATTCAGAGATCGGGGGCCGCCTACTCAGCAGAGGCTGGGGCGGCAGGAGTCGGTCAGAGGCAACAACGGCTCAAGGCGGGGTGGCCAGAAGAGGTAGAAACATTCGGAGGCCGTAGAAGTTACCTTTGGCGAAGATGACGACAAGAAGTGACAGTGACAGTCGGAGGCAGTGGAGGCCAAAGGCGACAGCTGTCGGGGCCGGAGTTGGCCGGATTTGCGATGCAAGATGTTGGGTTGTAGCTCCCTTTTTTGCAGGCTCTGGTCTTCTTCTTGCTCAGGGTCTCATTCCCCTCTGATAAGGGGGGTTGGGCTCTATTTATAGAGTCTATGTCAAAAAATAAGAATAGAATACTGATCGCTCTTGATTGGACAACCCAAAGTGATCCCCTTGATCAAATGACATTTGATGATTATTTTAATGTCTTAAGGATGTCAGAATTGAACAATCTTATGCTTGTTGGATTCACCTTGCCAAAACGCTCTAATTGACTATAAGCATGTCATATTTGGAATTTGTTTTTTCTTCCTGTTACGCCCAAAAAGCTCCTAAAATTATTTGTGTGGTTTGATTGACTCTGATTCGACTGATTTTTGAACTGTTGTGTTCATCTCTTCGATCGGGTCAGTTTAAATATAAGTTTGTTGAAAGTGGAGTTCTTGATGACTTTAATTGAAATTAGAATTTTTCTTGCTCAAACAACTTCCTAGAGATCCGTGCTCTACCTCAAGATTTATGTCAGATGATAGAAATTTTTTGAAGGTGTATCGAATACAACAAGCAGATTTATTTTCTTTCAAGAATAATGCTTAATATCCATTAAAATACTCCATCAAATGAATCATTTTGGTTTTCATAACGAGATTGATCTTTCAGCATTCATCTTTCTTAATAACCTTAGAATTTAGTGACTTCGGGCTTATTTGATTATACTTGCTATGTTGTTTGTTTTGACTATAAATATGTAAGATTTGAAGACCATTTTGTACTTTAATTAATATTTCAAAATTTTAATTATACTTTAAGTGCTTGTTTTGAACACATTTGGATTTGGATGGACCACTTTTTATGTAATTGGATTCATATCAAAATTTACAGTTTGACTATAAATTTATTAAATTTGAAAGTCAGATGATTGTAATTTTAAACTTAGAAGTAATATCACCAAAAGTAAAAGATTTGTGCTTGATTTAGTGGACTTATTTAAGGCATATGAACTATTATGTTGAGTAGAAATAAATAGTAGAGATCTAAACATGAAGGATTTGCATAATTTATTAACTTTTTGCCATAAAATTACAAATATCATTCCATAAATTTAAATATTTACATCTTATGCTACAACTAAGAGCCAAGTACTAGTAGCATGTCTAATATTGAGAAATATCTTATTATCACTTAACATTAGGCAATATGCATCTAAAATGGTCTGAATGCAAGCACCTAATGAGAAGTAAACAAATTTAAAATGTCTTGAAGTATCAAGCTACATATCAATTATGGCCTCCATTTTTTTTATTAACTTAAAAAAATATGATGATAATTTCAAAAAATGATGCTTCAAGGGTCTCTCTTAACTTCATATATTATCATTTTCACTTTAAATTGAATTACACCTAACAAAATTTTCTTTAATTATATGCCCAATAAGCCATAATTGAGGTTACTTATGATCTTTAATTTTAATATCCAAAAAGTAAACATACTTTAATAAATAGCTCTAAGCCTCAAATATACTTGACTTCACCAACTTTTTAGCCTGTAGATCCATAAATATTTTCAAAGATATAACATATGGACATAATTTTTATCCAAGATTTCCTTATCTTGAATTCAAAAAAAAAAAAAAAAAAAAAATCATTCTATATAGATGCAATATCTTCATATAAGCTTTTGTATGCATAGACCAAAAAGAACTTGAGCATGAGATCATTATATCATCCAAAACTACATTATAGTTATTTTTTCATATAATGTTTATTATAAAATTGGGCATATCTTTATGCTTTTTATCTTAAGAATTATTGTTTTCAAAATTAGGGTACGCGAAGAATAAAAAAAACTTCACCCTTTTATTGCTCTTAGATGCACACATGGAGAGGTTGGCATTTATGATAGACATTTCAATAATGAAGTATTCATGGAGCCATTCCAATGTATTTCTTCAATATCACTTTCTTCTGCTCTTAGAAAAGTATCTATTACATCATTAGTAAGTGATGGACTGATTGGCTAAGCAATTTGTTTATTTGCTAACACTCTTTATTCGTGTAAGACTTGTTTAATTATGACCCTAATCTATATTTTATGTCTTTTAGCGTGGTGGATGTATTAATGAGACTATTATCTTACATGAATATGTAAATCTCATTGATAAAAAATATACGATTATATTTTATAGCTATTTCTATTGAAGGAATTGATAATGTGGAACTTGCTCCACATCAAACTTTAAGCTAAATTGATTCTTATTCATCTCTATAATCATTGTGAAAGAATTATAAGTTCTTCTAAGAAAATAATTCTTGGAACCATCAATTATCTACTCCATTTACTAAAGGTCCAACCACCATTTTTATCTTTTTTTTCTATTCTCCACCATATACATAGATGACATAAATGTAAAAAATAAAGTTTAGGCATTAGATATGTAAATAGAAAAAAATTTGGAGGTATGTATGTAAATGCTTCTTAATAAAAACATCTCTCATACTTGTGACAGTTCCAAGCTCATATTGTGCTTTATATCATCACAAGAAGTATTAAGTTTATTTTTTTGAAAATTAAATCATTATGTTTTTTTAATATTTTTTTTTCATTTAATTATTTCATGTTAATATGCTACAAATTTTATATTATTTATTTATTTATTTGATATTCCCATGATATCAAACTTTAAAAAGCATAAAAATTTAAAAATTGTGGGCTATAGAAAAGATTAAGTTCTTTGGTTGTTCTTTATAAGTTTTTATTAAATATGAGTTTATAAATTTCAATATTTAATTAAATTTTAGAAAATTTTAATCTATTTTATCAGAATTTAAATTATGGAGACATTTTTCAAAATAGCATCAAAGTCATTAACAATGAGAAAGACGAAGATTGAAGTCCAAAACAACGTTGTTTGGTGTTTCCATCAATGGAAAATAAAAGAATTGATTTTCAAAATCTTCCTTTGAATCATGCATTACACATAACAATTTCAAAGTATGATCCAAATGTTCAAGACCAAGTTTGACAAATATACAATGTCAAAGAGGCACATGTTAAACACACAATCTTGATTTTCCTAAAAGTAAATTTGGAAGCAAAGGAAAACATTTTAATCTCAGTAGGTCCGATAGATATTCTAATTGGCTAGAGTGTAGTATGTTTCAACGCTACGGGAATTCAGGTTTTTTTCTACGGCCACAATCTGTCTGTTATGATGTGAAAAACATTCGTTTTTAATGTTACCAACGGTTTTAAACTCGAAGATAAAATGTGTGTCGGTAATTCCAAAACAGACTAATGTTTCGACAATATAAATTTACAAATGATTGTCCGACTATTTAATGTCATAGTTTCTTTTTTTGAAAAATCGAGTAGTCGGTAATCGTCGGTTTTTTCATCGGTAAGAGCGATGATATACACATCGGAAAAGTGTCACACTCGTCTGTTATTGAAGCAGACAAAAACATCAGTGATATATCGTTTATGCGTCATTTTTTATAACCGATAGGTTAATTATCAAAAAAGTATGACACCTGAGTATCGCTTATGCATCGTTTTTTTTATAATTGATGAGTTAACTGTCGGAAAAGTATCGCACCCGACGTTTTTGTGCGACGCACCTTGAGCCGGCAGTTATACGTTGGTTAGCCGTTCGTAAAATGTATATCATCTAGCCGTCCATCAGTTTTGCCTACGAATAAATTTGAAACTATTGGAAAATCAACGAAAAGTCGTCGGAAACATGCAGCATAAGAAAAAAAAAAATTTTTTTCTTTTGATTTACATTGCCGCACCTACTATTATAACATTAATATATAATTCCAAGCATTTAAAGAAATAACAGAGTTGTCAAATAGTAATTTATCCAATCAAATAATGAAATAAATAAAGTACATTTACTCTAAAATACTAAAATATATACATCACTTGCTCATAGAAAAAATATATGTCAAAATGTAAATAAACATAAAAAGAGAAAAAACCCTCCTAATCATCCTCTTCTTTCTCCTCAACCTCATCCTCATTGTTTTTCGCCGCTTCCTCCTCTTCCAATATCGCTGCTGTCTTGTCACGCTTCCTTATCCGCTACCGAAAGGAATTCAACTGAGCCTTCAACTTGGCCTCCATGTTGGTCTCCAACTCCGACCTCATCTGAGAGAAGCGAGACTCCATCTCGGAAGAAATTGTCGCAACACACTTGAAAATCTCCTCATCCTGTGCAGTAGATGTATAAGCTGCAGATGCACTGATGGAGGGGCGAGCGTCGTAGGCAAAGCCTTACGACCCGAGCCCATAGAATTAACCCTTCTTCTTTCCTCCACCAGCCTCCTCCACAGGTTGTACTCGGAAGAATCACGCATGTTGATCGTAATACCTCTTGACGCTTGGAATAGGCTCTCCTTCAGCTGCTTGAATCTCTCTTACAAACAAAAAAAGTTACATTAGTTTAGAGATAATATATATTAACATCAAACTAGTTTAACTCATCAATTACCCAGGTCATATGGGATCTGTCGTCGGTCCAAGACTGGTCAGACCGCCTCATGTGGGTGCGCTCATGTACATCGGTGGCAGAGAGCTCTCGTCCAATCTCCACAGTCTGTCCATCATCCGCCCCAGCTATTATCAAAATTTATATAAGTCCTGATAAAGGCATCAGAGACTCGATCTGCTTCCTAGCAAATTGATTGAGCTCTTAAAATTAGGTATTATTACTCACTAGGGTTTCTCATATAAGTATATGTATCATTTCAATAATATAGGTCTCTATTGAGTCCATAATGTCAACCCCACTTGGAAGGTGAGGTAGATAATTCCTAAGGCAAAGTTCTAGCATACTACTTTGAGGTCTTAGTTTGGAATATCGTTAAGGGTGGGTTTTCTAATAACTAATCCTAAGTTATGTTTCTATACCTAAGTTAAACTTGCACAGATCAATTTGTTAGGTGAAATTCAAGATTCATAGGAGTACTTTTATCTTATGAACTATTGGGCAGGCTGTATGTATTACTACCAGGAACTATGTTGTTATAGTGACAAAAGGAGCATAAAACTCATTTACCATCTTTCGAGTGCATAAATAATTTTGGTTCAAACTTTGGCTCTTGTTTCCAACTGTCACCCTAGAAACTCCTCGTTTAAACCCTATCAAAACACATCTTCTTAAATTATATTGCCTCCTAACTACTTCATCATAGCCATTTGATTAATGTGAATGTTCTATGTTGTTTCATCATTGATCTCTCGAGTCCTAATAGGTCACAACTTATTTTAACAAGTTATATGACCATTACAAAATGTAAATTAAGCCTAGAAGAATACTCATCACATTAAGCAATAAAAATCAATTTCATAGCATTAATGATCCTACAGATTTAACTTAACAATCACAAAAGAAAAGTATTAGAAATCTACTCACTACACATGCTGAACACAATAAAAAACTTCATTTAATCCTAGAAATTTCACAAAATATGTATTTACAATATAAATCAAGCAATATTAAACTCGATACTTAGCTTTTGCTCTCTGAAAAGAGAAGCAAATTCCAAGGACAAAGTCTTTCATAATGTTGCACGCGATGCTGAAGTAAACCCCTTACAAATTCTCTCGAATTCCCTCTTAAATCTCTTCAAAATAAGTGAGATAATATAAATCCTACTCCTATATACGACCTCTTGGTGTATATGGAAAATTTTAGTGACTTAGAAATGTCAAAAAGTGCCTCTCCAACCATCCGGCTCGTCAAATAACTCCCGAGAGCGTACTAAAACCGCACAGGACAATTCTGACGCCTAGATGCTAGCCTGTGGAGCCTAGGCACCACCTTTTCAGGTTTATTAGGATTTTATGGTGCATAGGCACCTGGAGTTGGTGTCATGGCACCAGTCTGTTGATTTACCCTTTTCTCTATTTTGCCTCTACTTCACTCTGTTTCAACTCCAATTCGCTTCATGTTTTCTACCTATTATATCTATAAGAAAAACATGAAAATAACCTTATTTAAAGTGTAATTTCATTCAAAAACAAATGCTAAATGTAAAGGAAATTAAACATGCTAAAT
Source organism: Phalaenopsis equestris (assembly GCF_001263595.1). Lineage (NCBI taxonomy): Eukaryota > Viridiplantae > Streptophyta > Magnoliopsida > Asparagales > Orchidaceae > Phalaenopsis > Phalaenopsis equestris. Next base: position 49,577 of record NW_018164881.1, read on the forward strand.
GACATATCAGACCATAAAATGAAATAGTTAGAATACATCTTTAAACTGTACAAAACCTTATAGAATAAATAAAATCATACCAACCACTACTTGTATTTCGTTGTGGGAGCGCCCCATCAGTGTGCTTGGAGGGTCCCATGCATCCACAGTTTTATCATTTATCCTGCTTTTCCTGCTCCTCCTCTTCTAGTAGTCCAGAGATATTGGACCCTAAGTAACGTGACAAAACATCCTCTCCGAGACACAGAGGACGCTAGCGTGATTTTTAGATATCGCCAAACATGACTGGTAGATGATCGTTGCCTTTGTGCTAGAAGTTGCGTTGGATGTGCGCCTCATGCTCAGGGCGCCACAAGAATTGTTTCTTCAAATATTGTAGGGATATGTTCAATTGATAAATAAATAAAAATATTCAAATATCCCTTGGGAGCGCCCCATCAAGGGATATTTGTGAATGATACTTACTATAAACTCCTGAAATCAAAGATCTCGAAAGACCATCGGGATCTCCTTCCACAAAAAAATATATGTTGACCTCACTTTTGGTTGAGGTCTAGAAAACTTCTTTAGTAGCCTAGGTCTAGCCATAGGACTTTCCTATTGACTAGTCTTAGAAAACTAGAAGAGGTACCCCACTATTAGAAATTCAAAACTCTTTTTTTTATTCAACTTGAAATTCCACATATTGATCTTAACCTCTAGCATTTAGTAGGTAAGATCATTATAAGAGAATTTAAGAAGAATCCCTACAGGATTACTTGGCTTTAGGGTTGACCCGGGGTGTTGACTTGGAACTAAGATACACCACATCTTCACAATACATTAATCCATGGTTCATTTAGAATGGATATTTATCCAATTCTATGTGGAATGCTTAACTTGGTCTTTTGCCCCTAGGCACCTCCAAATTACCTAACTGCCCTTGGGACCCAAATTTGGCTAATATTCCCAAATTTTGCCAAAATACCCAAAATTGATCAAAACTCATTCCAAACACTTTGAATA
>NW_018164881.1:56742-74763 GCF_001263595.1 Phalaenopsis equestris
GTATTCTTAGGTAATTTCAGTTATCTAAGATGTAATTAACTATAGGGGCTTGCCCTTATAGGAAGCTTTTCCCGAACCCAGCATAATATAAACCCTATTTAATTCCTTATATTAAATAGGGGAATTTGTCGGCCAATATATTGGTTTTCGCAGACCAAACGGATGTCATAACTTTCTTTGGTTTATTTGATCGAGCCTCACCCTCAATTCTTGTGTTCATCCTTTGGGATAGATACAGGATTTGAGATAAAGTGCTCTTTCATCTAAACTATGAAAATTATGGGGTTAGTTTGACTTTATCTTTTTCAAAATTAAAATTTTCTAAAATGTCCTTCCGAAGCGGGCAACGGAATTTCAATTCCGATGACTGACAGCTTCTTACGGGCAAACCCCACACCAAAAATAGTGCCGACAATATACCAAGTCTTACTTGTTTCAAATGATATCCTAAATGACATGAATAGTCTCGGTTGGGGCATAGAGCCTTAAAACAACAATTTGTTAGTTTTATATTCTATTGTAAAAATTTAAAAGTTGTTAAAAACACCTAAAAAAAAAACTTAGGTGTTGCCAACATGATCGGTAGTTGTTGCCTGTCGATTCCTACTAGTAGAGGCAATGTGGGCCTTTGATGCACTCAACCCCACTGTAGTCGGGGTAGAGGTAGGGTGGGGTTTGGGCTCGGTGCACGGTGGGTGTAACAGTGGGGGTGGTGGCGGGGGCGGGGGCGAAGGGTGGAGGTTAGTGTGGGGGTGAGTGTGGGAGCAAGAGTGGGAATCAGTGTTAAAGTCGGGCGGCCTCTCCTAACGTTCTTCTTCGTCAGATAGCGTTGTGGTCCATGCCCCCCTCAAGTGAGAAGGGAGACCGTCCCTACCTCAAGTCGAGAACTGCAACAAGTAGAATAAATTTTTTAATTAGTGCATATAACACATACTATATAATAAAATAAAAATAGAATAATATTTGAAACATAAAACATATAAGTATGCAATGAACAACAATACGAAAATGTAAAATGCAAGTTACAACTACTAAGAGTGAAAACAATAAACTATGCAATACACTAAAATTCAAAATCCAACGAAAGGTACAATAAACTTACTCATCTTACTCAGAATTGTGTAAAGTGTGACTGAAGGATGTAGTCATGATCTTTTCTTCAAATGTATCATCGGAGTAGTACTGATCTGGAGATTAATTTCTTCATATTCTCCACTAGCAACCTCTAGATTGAGCTCTTCATCGATTGCATCAAGTGGAAATCACAAACTTGTCACTTCGATTTCTTGATATGTGGGTTCAATGTTATTCTGAATATTAATGGTGGCACTTGGTTTACTAAAAAATGACAACCGCCCAATCAACAATGTCTCTTACTCTATGTGAATATCAAAGATAGTAAAATTGACTCGCCTGTCGGGCTAGAATGAAATGATCAAATTTAGCATATTATATGTTCACTTCACTTTTGTAATATTATATAGTTGGTTTGTCCTTGTTCCATGGTCAGGAATATGATCGAACCTAATAAAGTTGAATAAGAATACACTTTCTTCAATAGAGCCTGGAAAAGATTATTCAACAACTTCTTCCAGAATCTTATGATAGTCTATCTCGCCGTCCAACTCATCATTTGCTTTAACACAAACGTCGGAATTAAAAGACTTTTTTTTTTCAGACCAGAATCTCATTGAAACTTGTAGCCATTTACATCTTCAATTTGTTAGATTTCACAATGTGCATAGGTCATCAAGAAAGATCTATCAATCATTGATCTGGTACTCCATTTCTCCAATCATGAATTTACTAATATATGCATAAGAAATTCTATGTTAATGAAAAGTCTCGTCTCACATGAGGAATGAATATGTCAATTTTACTCACATGTGTTGTGAACCACTAGGGGAAGTTATTCTCGATCTCCGGGCTCGTGTCATCGTCTTCAACTAAATTTAACCAATAGATGAACAAACTGATCATACATTGAAATATCTTTGAAATAGTTAATCATGATACTTTTCGGATAAATGAGTTAAAAGTTATAATGAAAAATATCTTACTCAATAAAGAGTTGTATTTTGTCGCAATTAAGAAGAACATAAAGTTTCATTGCTCAAGGTTCATAATCATTAAGGTAACATGATGTGAACCTCAACGATGCTTCACCTAATTGTTGGGAAACAAAAAGGGTCGATGGTACACCAAACCCAATGGCTTTTTTGTGGACTTTTCTTCTGCAAAATATTACGAGCAGAATGTCATTGTCTTTTATAGTAAATATGCTTCACATATTGATCATTCTGGTCGGGCCTTATTCTTCATAGTTCTCTTCAGTTTATTAAAAAATCTAAAAAATAAATGTCGCTCAGTATAAATTACCAATATTCTTTATAAATGAGTGACTAGCTATCTAGTCCCAATGTAATTACCTCTCAAACGGATACATCCAGTGGTATTATACTAGACCTCCAATTAATACCTCGTGGGATAAATGTATGGAGAGATGCTCCATCAAGTCAAAAAAATTAGGCGGAAATATTTTCTCAAACATTCAAAATATTACAGGAAAGTTTACTTCTAGCTGGCGTACGTCGTCAAGCTTCAAACAAGCTGCACATAGTTCCCTGAAGAACACAATGATTTCAATCAATGGATTAAGAACTTTGCTTAGCAAATAGTCAAATACAATTGGCATCAAATTTTGTAAAAAATTATGACATTCATGAATTTTCATTTCAGAAATTTTTCCAGCACCCACATCAACACAACGAATCAAATTCAAAGCATACTCATTTGAAAATATCAGTGATTGGAGTCCTCACAAAGTGTTCTTCGCTGGGACAAAGTGAGGGAATATTTTGTTTTGGGTTTAATGAGTTTGTTGACAGCAATTTCTTGGATCTCCAACTCCTGCCTTTTGCATATCTCCTTCAAGTCAAGTCTAGCATTCACTTTAACATTTGTTTTTTCGTGACATCTATCACAGCGTTGAAGATATTATCAAATAATTTTTTCTATGTGCACGACGTTCAGATTGTTTCTGATCATGTTATCATTCAAATAAGACATATCTTAACAAATTGAATTCTTTATCTAATTATGAGTTAAACCAAATCCGGGTGGATGATGTAAGGAAATGTCAGGACATACAATAATATTTGAAATATCATTAACAATCTGCATTTTATCTTCCCCAGATATTCTTTGAGGTGGTGAAGATTTTTCAAGTTTGTTTCTTCTGAATGCATTCATGTTCCTCCTGAAGGGATGTTCTGCATCTGAAAACATCTAAGTTTTGAAGGTTTTTTTTCATAAAACATTTTATATTTTGCTTATGCAAGAGATAGTTTACTTTTATGTTGATTTTCTTCACTGGGTATAAGCACAAGTTATAATAGACGAGGTTATCTACACACAACAAAATCTATTTAGGAGTCCTCTTACAAATATCAAAAGCACTTCTAAAGATGTTGCAAACATTCCAACGATGAAAATAAGAGTGGTCAAAAGATTAAATGCATCCCATTCAACAAAAAACAGCAAAATCCTTAATTGCACTTCATTAAATACATTTAAAATAAATTTTCAGATTAAAATTCAAAATTTTGAATACCTCAAGAGGCCAAGATTACTAAAACAAATTCAAATGGTAGAGAAAAATCTTAATATTATTATTTTCACAGTTCAAAAGAATCTTCAACAAAAAGATATTGCCACATAAAAGAAAAAAAAATAGTATTTGATATGCCAATCCTTCATAAGTTATTATTTCTAGGAGTAAATTATAAATTATCAATGTCAAAATAAATAATTTTGAAAGATTATGACCCAACAAAATGTTAAAATTATTAAATAAGGAGTGTGATCACAGCTTATTTGCCCTTTTATATATGAAAATCTTGTCATTGAAGTATTCAAGGAATTTGAGTTTCAAAAATTTTGAAAATGTAATGAGAAATTATATCTTGTTAGAAGATAAAAATATTTGTCAAATAAAGATGAATAGGGCTACAACAGCCGCATGACTGTAGCTGAGCCACAGCAATCACTAGTGATGGTCGTTTGGTGATGGTTTTTGGTGATTCTTAGCTATAAGATATCTTCAATAGTATGAACATAGCTCCAAGCTTCCTTCACTAGCTATTTGGTAAATTTAGACAAAATACTAAAACACTTTAGCAAATGATTCGAGTCAATTCCTTTGATTATAAATAATCATTTACCTTACTCTTATATACTTTAATGATCTCAAAATTGAGTGATATTAAATTTATTGGATTCCTTTTTGTCAAGACACTCGATTTGACTGTAAGCATGTCAAATTTGAAGATCATTCGGTTTCACAATTAATTCTATGAACTTTCTATTGTACTTCAATTTGAGCTCCTTTGGACCACGTTGAATCACTCTGTGCCATTGGACTAGTATCATCAATGCGTTCAATTTTGCTATAAAATTGCTAAATGAGAGCTCAAATAATCTTAAATATGACTTTCTATATTTATTTATCTAACATGCATCGAGATTCATGTCTAATCAACTTGATCTACGAGTTTAGGAGCATTAACATACCACATAATTGTTTTCTATTTATGTCTTGTAACTAAAATTTTCATAGTCATATTTATAATACTCCAAATTTTAATATCACATCAAAAATATCGCTTTAATTAATCTTTTAAATGTATTTACAATTTTATTAAGGTTAAGGGGGCAATTTTTTTGTCATATTAAGGAATTTAATAATAATTCAGGGATGATGAATGCCTATCCCAATCACTTATTTATACATTTAATTGACATCAATCCAACCCATCAATCCATATAGATTTAATCAAGGAAAAATAAATAAATATTAAAAAAAACATTTAATTGGAATAAAAATCAGGAGCCCAACAAAGGGCCTGTACAGCTGTGGTGTGAATTGTGATGTTATTTATAAGTGATTATATATAAGTGATTATACATAAACAGCTGTCGCGATTGTGAGTTGATTTGCGAGGAATTGGACGCATTCCGTTTGGGAAAGTGATTCCTGTGTTCGCATAATCTCTCCAGTCGCCTTCTATGTGACGTCTGAATATGTATGCTACAGAAGGAGTATTGTGAACGCCCTCTAAAATAAAATTTATTTTAGTTATATATATATATATATATATATATTTGTGCTATGAAATCTCTATGATTGCTCACTTGTTAGTTGGTTAGGAAATGGCATTTATCATGTGGGTGCATTATATCTAATAAAAATAATCAATAAGATTGTAAGAAATATATCTCACATAATAAGACATTCTACGTAAATTATGAGATTTTTACATGTCTATATATGTATAAATGGTCTATACGGTTCAGACGACCGAACTGACCCTGCAGACCCCAAGACAACTAAGGTCGGCCGACCAACTAGGCAAACGAGAAACTTACGCATGTAAAATACCATAAATACCACAATATCAACTCTTTTAAGGTCTGTTTAGGACAACTATAGCTTATTAATAAACATCTGGAAAATAATATGTTGTTCAAAAAACTGCAGTTGCTATTACAATTTTTCTTTTTTTTTTGTGTGAAAAAGTCATAGCGCAGCTAAAAAGCTGTCACCACGCGTAGTCAGGAACGGAGTGAAAACACTAATTTCAGTTGTATGAAAACACAATTTTTTTGAAACAAACTGTCAAAACACAGTTTACCCAAATGGACTTGGGCGAGTTTTAAAAACACACCGCACCAAATAAGATACCCCAACCGTGACCTTAAAGAACATGCAAAAAGATAATATCATTATTTTGTACACTCTTTTCTATAAATAAGATGATTATTTTATAAATAGGGCATGAGTATTCACAACATATTATCGTTATTTTTTTATCGATCTTTTCTTATTTACGCTCTATACCTTGAGTATGATTGACATACCAATTACAAAGGCTTAATTTGTTTATAACTGGGCCCGGCGGCCACATGGGTCATGTGTATTTCAATTTAGCCTATAATTTCTCAAAAGCAGCCCACGCACGAAATAAATATGATGCATAGAATAAGACTTCTTGTATTAATCCTTTTTTAAAGTTCATACTATTTAAATGCTTTTGTGTCATATCATCTAAATTATTTTGATATATTTTCATTTAATATTTGTATCAAAATAATTTAGGTGTCATTCAAGACATTAGATGAAGTTTTGGATTTCTAAATTTTGGAAACTTAAATTTTTTTTTTTAATTTTAGTAATTAAATTCATTTAAAATTATGAGTATAATTTTTAATGATATTAAATATAAACCAAAATAATTTTAAATATTTTAATAAATCTTACATGAATTTAAAATTTTCGAGAAAAAAATAAAAAATAATAATAATAATTTATGAAAATATTTATGATTCTACTATAATGCAGTATTTATCATATTGATAATAACTAAATTCATCTTATAAAATAAATTTGATTGGATTTACAAAGGATACGTCACTCCCAAAATATATAAACAGGTCATTACTCTCTTCATGAAAGTGAACTTAGACATGGATGAGAAGGCTAAAGGGAGCTCCAAGCTCTTGAGGATTCCCAAGCGCCATCGCCGCCAGCCTGTCGTCCTTAAGCTATAGATGTTGCCAGAACACCGCTACCTCCCGTCCGACCACCACTGCCCAGCCGTCATCATCACCGCCGAACCACTGCTATTATGGGTGTAAACGAGCCGAACTTGAGCAAGTCCATGACTTGTTCGTGTTTGACTCGTCCAAATTTTATTGTTTGTGTTCATCATGTGTTCAAAATGACTCATAAATAGTCTGATCATGGCTCGAATTTAACTAGCTCTCTCATTGGACTGAGAAAATATGATTAAATTATTATTATTAAATTAAAAAAAAATTAATTTCCATGCGGTTTTGATACTTCCCTTTTAAGCGGTTCAAATTTTCTTCTGTTGGAATGTATATAGCTCTTGCTTTTATAAAGCTTTTCTCAGAATAACTTCTCTCTGTTCCCGATGGGGGAAGAAAGCCGCTCTGCTCTGAAGTCAAACCTAATACTAAGTATCCAAATATCTAACACTAAATTTACATCTTTTATAATTATATCATCCAAATAATTTTTTAAAATGATACAATTCAACCTTTATAAAATAAATATAAAAAGTAATAAAAAATGATATAAATAAATATTATTATTTAATTATTGAGCTTAAAGAATCAAACACAAATAAACTAACTTTTGCTTATGTTTTGACTTGTTTAAAACCTGAGCTAAAAAAAAAAAAATTTTGTTGTGTTCACTTGTTTAATGAACAAATCGAATATGGGCAACTTAACGAGCTGAACCCAACCTATTCATTGGACCATCGTTGCCCGGCCGCCTTCGTCAGATGTTGTGTTAACGCTACACCGCCGTCACCGTCACCATAGTCATCACCATTGTCATCACCTCTGTTGTCATTGTCGGACCATAGCTGTCTGATCATCATCGTCATAAACGTGATTGAGCCATCACCACCATCGTATCACCATTGATTGATTGCCATTGTCACCGTCGGACCACCGCTACCTGGTCGTCAGCATTGTCGAACCCATCATACCACCATTGCCTTATCGCCGCCATCGCCGCCATAGTCATCGGTTCACCTCCAATGTCGTCAGCCTACCACTCCCGGACACCGCCACCTCCTGACCACCACTACTTGGTCATCACATCAACCACTACCACCACCATCGCCACATTTTTTAGACCACCATTGTCTAGTCGTCGTCATCACCCTCATTGTCGTGCCACCACCGAAACACCATTGTCCATTGCTGCCTGCAAAAGACTGCCATCACTTGATCATTAGGTCAGTGCCACTGTCAGGCCACCATCGTCAAATCACCAATGTTATTTCGGACTACTGTCATCGGACTATTGTCACCACCATGATACTGTCATCATTGAACTGCCATTAGTGTACAAGACCATCTTCATAGGTCTACCATCTTCACCGGATTACCGTCACCTTGATGAGGTTGAGCGACAACCAACACCATCAAGCCACCATTCTAGTCCACTGCCACCATGTTAGAACATCATTATTGGGTTGTTGCTATTTAAAACCACAGCCACCCAATTGACAAAAAGCCACAACTCAGGCCACTATCACGGGCCACCGTCAAGTCATCATCATCAGAACACTCTATCATCATTCAATCATCATCTTCTTTCTACCATTATGCCATATCATCGTCGATAGCCGCTAATGTTGAGGTACACCATCACCATCATTGGACCGCTATGTAAAATCGTCATTGCTCGACCACCGTTGCTATTATGGCATAATATTGTTGTCTTCAGATCATCATTGACATGTTAGACTAACTTTGTAAAGTCATTGCCATCGTCAAAATACTATCAACCAGTCGGCACCACTGCTATTACTAGATCAACGCCGCTTGGCCACCATCGCAACCACAATACTTCATCATTGTCGAACCACCTTCGTCTGTCTAATTAGTCTGTTTGCAGCTCACATGGCCCCCATTGCTATCTAACAATTATCAACCAACCAACATCATTTGACCACACATCAATCATCAAATTATCACGATTTAACAAAAGGCAATATTGCCACCACCCTCTTTATTATGGGATCGTCATTTTCTAATTGTTGTTGCCAACAAACTAGTCACCCGTTGACGCAACTAGATCATAGTCATTGTCATTGGACCACTATTGCCTTGTCAATGTCATAACTGCCATTGTCGTTGTCAAACCATTGCTATCTTTGTGGGGCCAATATCTCTTGACCCTCATTATCATCAGACAACATTCGCCTATCAACCACCAGAGCCAGGCCTTGTGGTTGATGCCATTGCCATTGTTGTAGCCATCGACATGCCACCAACTCTGGGAGACCGTCATCGTGTCAGACTGCCACCGTCGGACTGCTGCCACCACCACTATCAGGTCACCATTGTGGGACCATTGATGCAACGCCACTATTGCTGTGTCTGGCTATTATCATCAAGTTGTCGCCGCAATGTCAGATTACTGACGCCCGACAACCACCATTGTTATGGTGCACCATCTCCATCACCGAATAATCATGTCCCAACCGCACTATGTCTGATCACCAGCACCCATTATCGCTATCGTGATACACTACCTCTATTGTGGTACGCTATCACCATCACTATTTCACTTTTGCTCCCCTTCACCGCTATCATGATACATCCTCATGCAATCACTACCTTCATATCACAATTGCTTGACTATCACTACTAATATTGATAGATCATTGTTTCCTAACAACTATCACCATTGGTGATAATGAATCTTGTTTGTCATGGCGCTACCGTTGTAGTCGACCTTCCATTATCGCAACCAACTCATTGTCACTTCCCCAATATTTTCTCATTCTTCTAAAATATTTTATATTGTTTAAGAACATGAAAATTTCTACATCATATATCCGAGTAGCATGACCATTTCAACTGGACTTGGCCATGTGATTTTTCCCCTTTTGAATTTTTCACGCAAAACCCATAGTGTCCCTTCTTTCAGCTCTTTATTTTATTTATATGCGTGCTTGATTTTTATACAATATTATTACATTAATATATCTCTAGCGTCATGAATTTTCCAACACACAACATACACACACATGTATATATCTTAATGAAGAAAAAAGATAACATTTGGAAGAGTTCTTTTGCTCAAGTAGCTTAACATATGCTTTGAAATGTACTCAATGAAAATTTCTAGATAATAATATAAATTGTATCCTATTTTGACTAATGTAATGTGTTTAAATAATTATATATGTTTATCCATTGAAGCAGCAATGCAGAGTTATGATTAATTGTAAATTTAAAGTAAAATTTTAATCACCATAATTAACATTTGATTAAGATTTAATGAACATTGTAATTTTAGTTTATTTTTATTGAATATAAATCATATCCTCAAAATCTTTCAATCTACAATAAGTTTGGCATGCAAGACCAACTAAAATACAAAATCATCATGATTGTGTATTTACAAATTGCAAAATCATGACCGCCGTTCAATAACAAATTATTGCCTAAGCCCACCTTAAAGTATGGTTCACATAAAATCAAAGGGTCGAGTTCCTAACACTACAGCAATTTAACTTATTATTGACGGTCAAATATCATCGGTAATAGCAGATACATCTTAGTTGATATATTTAGCGAAGACAAAATTAAAGTAGCAAAAACGCTTGTCAGTAATGAAATTCCCGACGGATTTAGCAACGATTTATATTGACCAACGGGTATACGACGTGCCATAACCATCGCCCTAGATCCAAAAACATGTCATATTTAACGATAGTTTAATTGTCAGTTTTATAAGCGATGCAAGTATCCGTAGGAAATGTGTTGCATTGCCGTCGGAAAAGTGTCATGGTTTTGTCGGTAAAATGCCGCTTAACCATCAATTAACCGTCAGAATTTATCGATGGTTTTATCCATAGAAAAGGTGGAGCACTTTGTTTAGACGTCGCTTGTTCGATAGTTCGTCAAAAAACCGTCAACACATAATCAGGGGGTCGTAAAGCGTCGAAAACCGTACCATTAGAAAAGAATTTAAAGCCCTCTTTCAACACTAAAATTTACACACTTGCAATCATAACCGTGCAATCAAATCACAACACAACACAGTAACAAAACTAGTTAGTGTATAAGTCATATACAAAAAAAAAAAAAAAAAAAAAAAAAGTTAAAGACAACGGGGGCCCCAATTTCTGAATTAAATCAAATAAAATGTACAATTGCACAATAAATAAAATGTTTGCTAACATTAAATTGTTTAATACACAAACAAACAAAAATAACCTTCTCCTCATCCTCCTCCGTCCTCTCCCCATCATCATCATCCCTAACTCATCTTGTACTTGCTCCTTCACCTTTTGCTATTCAGAACACAACACCACTTCAATCATTACCCTCATCTTCGATCTCATAGCGGCTACCTGGGTAGCAACCTTAGCAGCAGTCAGACAATGCATCTCTTCCTCCTATGAAGTGGAAGTGGACACACCAGACATGCTAGAGGCCGGACAAGTACCATAGGTCGGCGCCTGGGACCCCAACCCATTGACCATGCCCTTCTTCTTCTCGCCGACAGCTTCCCTTCAAAAGTCGTATTTAGAAGGATCGCGAGATTCGCTCGAACCACAACCCGACTACTGAGATAGGCTCTTCTTAATCGAGAGTCTTCGTATGTGATTTCAATCACTTAAGATGTAATTAACTATAGGGCTTGCACCTACAGAAAATTAATATCCCAGATAATCTAAACCTTATCTAGTTTTCAGTTTTGATAGAGGAAAAATCAGTTGGTATTTTCGCAGACTAAGCAATTATCATATATTTCTTCATTTGAATAATTGAACTCATTACTAAGTGATATTCTCTTCTTCCGAGATGACATATTACTTATATTATCGTATTTGATTATTTAAAAAATTAAATATTGGAGATGTGTTTGGTCTTATATTTTTAAAATCAAAACTCTTTTTTGAAACAAAAAATAAAACTAACAAGTTATTATATTATTTGTAGATCACAAAAACTAGAGATGTGAGGTGCATGAGTTGTGAACCCATGTAAGCCACGTAGCGGAAGAAAGTTATTTAAGGATTACTAGTTTGCCACAAAGAATGTATTAGGGACTTGTAGAAGTCGTGATCTACATATGTTGTACTGGTCACATAGGTCGTAGTGGTGAACTGCGATAATATTCATAGACCACAAAAATTAGAGTTAAGAGCTACAAGAGCTGTAAACCACAAAGGTTTAGTCTACAATAGTGAGTTGCAATAACGTACGTAGGTCGCAGAGGCCTGAGTTGGGAGTTGTTAAGCTATGAACCATATAGACAGCAGTTGGCCACGTAGGCTATACTGGAGATTTGTGGTAACGTCAATAGGCCATAGTGGCTTGAGTTAGAAGCTACAATAACATTCATAGGCATAAAGGTTGGAGTTGGGAGCTGCAATAATGTTTGTATATCACAAAGAGTGGAGTTGGGAGCTGTCTGAGTTGTGAGACATGTAGGTCGCAGTTGAACACATAGATTGTAGTGATGAGTTCTGATAATATTTGTAAGCCACATAGGCCGGACTTGGGAGCAGTGAGCCACGTAGATTGTAGTTGGTCACATAGACTGTAGTGGAGAGTTGTAGTAGCGTTTGTTGGCCACCAAGGTTGTATTAAGGGGCTACAGTTGCAGTGAACTACATAGGATATAGGCCTTAATGGGAGCTATGAGGCGAGAACTTCAGAAGTTTGGAGAAAATCATCGTATTATGAGTACTGCAACTATGAGCAGTTATTGCAGGGAGTTACACCATACTCGGGGTATGTTGTTACAACTTCTTCAGGGTGTGTCGTTGCATTGTATTCAAGGCACATTGTTGCATCATATGAGGATGTGTTGTTACACCTTCTTTGAGGTGTGTTACATTGTATTCATAGTGCGTCTTAACAATGTCTTCATGGTGCGTTGTTGCATAGTATGATTCGTCAATATCAGCGGAGTGGTCGAAAATGGTTGACGATGGGCTATTGGGGATAATGTTTACTTTTATTTTCTTTTGTGTGTTTTTATTTTATATTTTGATTTGAAAGAAAGTATGATTTTCATGTTGTAAATATATTAACTTATTATTAAAACTCTTAAATCAACTAAAAAATTATTTTGAATACTTTTCATATAAACTAATTTATTTTTAAAATGTAAAATATAAGAAATATATAAAGAAAATATGAAATATACACGTTGAAAAAATAGTAAAAAATAATTATACCTTAAACAAACAGTAAATGAATGATGTATAAATGAAGGTCGATGAAACTTACTATCATACTTACGAAGTATTGGTCTAAAAATAATTTGAAATGCCTAAATCAATATAATTTCAATTAGAGATATAAAATGACTCCAAAAATTATCATATTAATTTTTAAATATTCTTTCATATACAAGGCTTAAGCTGATTACAAATGGACCTCCGATGAAAGCCCAACTTTAGTGACTAAGTAAAATGGAGAGACGAGGAGAGGACCGTTTTGGGCCGGGTTCGGTTAGGGTTTGTATTCTGTGGGCCTATGGTTCATAAAAAAAACATCGAGGCATTTACATAGATGCCACATAATTCTTCATATTTAAATATCTAACAACTAAACATAAAAATTTACATGTATAGCACTCACAGTTTTTAATATCGCTTACTAACATTTTAAAAGTGAAATACTCCTTCGCATGTATAGATTTATCATACTAAAGTGTTATAAATGTAATTATAAATGTAATTAATAAGCTTTAGGTGTTAGATATGTAAATACATAAGAATAAATTGATATGTATGTAAATTTCACTTAAAAGGTACGCTCCATAAAATATTTCAAATTTGCCAAAAAAACTTATTAATCGACCATAATTATATTATTATTGTTATATATATAATTATGTGTTTAATTAATCATTTCATTATTAAGTATTCTAATAATCCTATATAAACAACTTATTAATCATATTTATTTTTTTTAAGTGTGATAAATTAATTATCCAACAACACTTCATCGAACGAACAATGCCGGTTAATTTAATCATAAATCAAATTTTAAATATTTAATTAATTTAAGGATCTCAAAATTATATGATCTTAACTCATTGAATTTAATTTATTGATGCAATCCATTCAATAAATAGGTATGCAAGATTCATAAATAGTTTAAGCTTTCAATTAATATCTTGAAGTTTCTATTCATACTTCAATTGCTTGATTCGGGCTTTATTTGGACTTAGATTACACTAATTTTGTTAATGTAGTTGAGTTTGTCTGGTCAGGATATTTGATTTTATTATAAATTTATTAAAATTCTAACATTATTTATTAAAATTTTGTTAATATTGCTTTATTAGAGAGAGGAATGAATAATTATTAATCGTGTCTTATTCATAAAATGATTCCTCTATTTATAGAGCAGATGTTACAATTGTGATATTATATTTTTGCCCTTGTTTTGAAGAGGTCCTTCCGAGGGTATTTATGATATTCTACATGTATGGGCTTATTGTCGGGCTACTTTCTAGCTCGATCGGCTAAGCTAGTTGGCTTCGAGTTGACGGGATCAACTCGATCGGTATAGGTGGGGCGATTGATATAGTTTGACTGTCGATCCTTAATCCATGGTGTGGAGCTCCTGGGCATCTCTAGAATGATTGAAGATATTGTCGAATTGGATCTTCCCTAAGGTCGGCTCTTTTGGAGGGTAGGTTATCGCATCGGGTTGGCTCTCCTACGGTGGTTACCTCTAAATACCTCCTTTTTAACTTTTACAAAGTGAAATACATATTTTCATGCATAAGCATAGCCGTGTATGTACGTAAAAACTGAACTACAGATGTTAGATGTGTAAATAGATGGGAATTCAGTGGTATATTGATAAATGTGGCTAGTGATGCCGTTCTTTTTAACTTGTTAATTGGCAGCTTAGTTTTCCAACTAAGAGAACTTTGGTCGAACACTTGATATGTGCTTTGAATATTTTTCAGCAATATTGCATGAAATTTTTGAACTCTGTATTGTGATTTTAAATGCTATCTTTTATGGGTAGAATTGTAATTTTTAGCATCCTAATGCGGTTGTTGGAAGTATGTGGAACTTAAAATTAAGACCATCATCAATATTAAAACATAGATAAGTTTTTGGATTCATAAATTAAGTATATAAATGTAAGATAAGATTACTTAATCGTATTAAAAAAAAAAACAATTTATGAAGACTTTGTTGAAGTTTTTTATTCAAACAATAAGGAATTTACAAATGTGTTTCATAATGAGAGAAAGTGGGCCAATTTGACATTTTTTTTTAATTTCCTTATTGTGTTGATGCTGAAGATATGTCAAATCTATATGCTCACCAAAGTTGAGATATTTCTAGCACATTTATGATGCATAACATAATGGATCCATAAGAATGCTCCTTCCAAGCCCAATAAGAGGACATGATATATATATATATATATATATTTCAAAAGAAATGACCATAGGCTATTATAAGAGCCCTGACATCCCTCATACACCTAAGAATTTGAGTACCAAACCTAACACTTAAGGGGAATCGAACCCCAGATCCGAGGGGACTTACAATTGACAAACAAATGCTTGACTAACTGATCTGAGTACGTGGTGCATATATATATATATATATATATATACACACACACACACGAAAAAAACTCAATGAACAATGAGGGGTACATATATATATATATGGTTTTGGTTGTCAGTCGTGAGTTCCATGGGATCATGAGTTCAAACCCGTCTGAATACATCTGTCTTGCAGTGCAGGATCAAGTGGTTAGACACATGAGGTTTGTTAGAGGCACGTATCATAGCCTCCGACCAATCTTTGAAATATATATATATACATATATTTTTTTCAAATGTTTGTGGATACAAGGAATGAGTCATGCATGGAATACTAATGGAGTAGTTACATTCAAATTATTTATGTAATAATTATGGATTAATCATCTTCAAAAATTTTCAAAATTTCTCTAAGAAGCTCCACATATTAAGTTTTCTTCCTATAAATAGTCTTATTTTATATGTCTCTTAGACGCCACCACTATTTATAGCTTAAGCTAGCTTAAGATACACAACACGACAATTCTATTTGAGAAATAAAAAGTACACTGTACATGGCATGAAACAAAATGCAAAAACAAGATAGTTGGATGTGTGGCCTACTTGTTTTGTCTGCCTACTTGTCGTCCCTTAGGCAAAGTCGATCTGATTTGTTGAGGAGAATTTATCACATGAATGATTGTATTTAACAGACTGAATTGGGTTGTTGAACTGCTTGTCTAAGTTGATAAGTCAAATCAACTAATCGAGTTGGCAGGTCCAAGTGGCTGTCCAAGCTGTTGATCGAATTGCCTTAGTCGTACTGTAGCACTATCATCGTGCAGTTAAACAAGCTGCTTAAATTCACTAGCTGACTCGTTAATTAACTCGAACCTTCTCAAAAGTATATAGAGAAAAAATAAATTTTATTTTCAAGTTGTATCTTTAAAATTAACAGTCGAAATTATCCCTCCTAAATTTATACAAGTAGTACTTATATGCAATATGCAATGATAAAAATAATTTACTTTGCAAAAATAATTTCTCATGAGAAAATTCAAACTTGAAGGTATATTTAATAGCTTTAATATATAAATTAGAAAATCCAAGGTTTTAAGAACCTGATTTACTTAAGCTAATATAATTTTCTCCTTAATTCAAATCTATAATTCGAATATGTATGATAATATTTACTAAAACTCCCTTCTTAAAATTTTTATTATATTTTGCACCATGGCTGGTACAACTGTTGTGATTATCAAATCAATCCATATGTATATAATGCCGGTCACATCCATCTTATGTTCGGTAACACATTGCTTTCATAGTATGATTACAGAGAACAAGTAGCAACCTCTGAATAAAATTCTTCTTTTGCCCAAATTAGTTCAAATTTTCAACTTCTTAAAAAAAGTTTACATTTAAACCCTCATATTTACGAAAAAATATTACATTATGTCCAGTCACAATGGGCCTCCGGCCCTGCCATTCATTAAACTATTTAGTTTTTTTGTATTCAGTGGGACCAGACCGTAAACGTGACTCATTGTGATTGGAATCCTAATATGATTTTGACATCAAGACTTCTGATGTAATACTTTTTTCCCATATGTACATCTTTTTTTCCCTCGCAACCTTACCATCATATCAGTCTCTATATCTTGAATCAAATTATAAATAATGTGATTGCAATGTTTCATAACATTGCCAAAACATACCCCCTTTTTAAAGTTATTTAAAATTGTGTATTTTTTATGTGATATGAAAAGTTTGGGCGGTATAAATATATTAAATAAAATTTAGGGTTTAGATGTGTAAATACTTAGGAATTGCATGGAATTTATGAAAATGACCCTGCTTTTTTTGAACTTTTTAAAGTAATCCATTATTGATGATGACTTACCTTTTGGGACACATTAACACTACATACCCCTTTCGGATTCCTCTTTTCTAAACCGTAAAAAAAGGTTTATAATACATTTCTTAAATTATAAATGTAAATACATTTTTGAAATGCTACTCATTCTCTTTCCCCCGAGTAAAGAGATGAGGTTTATTTATAAGGAGGGTATTTTATTCATTCGACGAATAATACATGTAACAACCTGATCAGATAGCTTATATTAATCCTTATTGATCATAGGGACTTAGGGTCCGTTTGAGGGCGCTTATCGGAAGCGGCGGCGTTTTGAAAACGCCGCCCTTCCGTTTGAAAATAACGTTCGCATTGAACGTTTTGAAAACACCTCGTTTTCTTATCGCGATTTCCTTAAGGGAGCGTAATCCGGCCAGGACCTCCATTCTGCGTATGCTTCTCGCGTTTAGGTTATTTTTCCCGTGTTGTCCTTCCCGTCTCTCCCCCTTGCCCTCGCCCTTCCCGTCTCGCCTTCGGTTTCGACCTCGCCCGAAGCTTAACGAGGCTGTGATCCGTGATATGAGGTATTTTTTTTGACCTCACACTCTCGCCCTACCCAATATCCGTCTCCTTCCTTCCCGGAGGCCGTATTCGATCTCTCTCACAGTAATTTTTGTTCATATGGTCGTTATAAATGAAACATTGGAAATTTGATGCAGAATGTTTAGTGAGGATTCTTCTCATTTGTACAAATTTTCATGCTTGGGATTTTTTACCATTTTTATTGCGGTTGAAATGATAAGAAAGATCCTGCCGAGGAAACTTTGGTATCTGCGGGCTGTGTTGGTGAATTGATAACTTTGTTAAGTTTAGACTTCAATTGATATTGTTTCCATTAGAAAATTGGAAAATTTACACACCTAGCACCAGTTCTGTTGTTTACACACATAATACTTTTAAGGTCTGGGGCCTTCTTGATTCACATATCTTTGAGCTTTATTATTTTTGAAGGGGCATTTGCATATCTTTGAAG
>NW_018164881.1:89663-95446 GCF_001263595.1 Phalaenopsis equestris
TTTTTTTATTGTTTCATTCAAAATATCTAAAATTTAATGTGAGATGAATATAACTTTCACTCAACAAATAGGTGAATGCAGTTGACATCAAATTTTGCATGAAAATATGAAAGTGATTTTCCATTCTATTTTTTTTCATGTTTCCAAATCAACATAACTTAAATTTGTTGTATGTCATTTAGGAAATTTTAATAATTAGAGCACTCAAATTATTTTTTGTTGAGCCAATGTAAGACAATGTTTTGATTTAGGCTTTATATGTTTAACATCACCCGTTTTTTTTGGATATTTAACTCTCTTCTTTTATAAATCTCTTTCAAATCTAGTATAACATTCATGTTATCTTTAGTTTGCCCTTAAACTCCGTCAGAGTGTTGAAGATGTTATTACATTTTTTTGTTTATGTGCATGACTCGTGATTGTGTCAATTCATGCTACCCTTTTAGTATGATAAGTCCTAAAAAATGAACATTTTGTCCAATTCTGAGTAATATCAAAGCATGGTGGATGTGAAGAAAATTCACGATAATCAATAATCTTTGAACTGTCACTAATATTCTAGATTAAATCATCCCCAACCACTCTTGGAGGTAATGTTGATTTTTTAACTTTGTTTCTTATGAATGCATTTTTGTTTTGCTTGAAGGGATGTTCAACATTCAAAAACATACGATGATAGTAAAATTTTGAATTTTTTTTATAATAATGAAGCATAAATGCTTTAGTTGAATTCATGCAGTATGGACAAGCTAACTTACCTGTAATGCATCCTTCAAATAACATTTAAATGCAGGAAACTTACTTATTATCCACATTAATGTTATTTTCATTAAAAAAAATTGTTTCATGAAAATGTCATATCTAATAACATCTATTTCTTTTAATAATTTTTAGCTCATCGATCAATGACTGCAAATATAGATTAATTATTCTTTTGGACTATTAAGACCTGATATAATCAATGTCAGAAAGAAGAATGGTGCTGTAATACACATCTCATGCGGAAAATTATATGGCATAACGATCATTGATTAGCAAGCGTAGGCCGAGCCATTCTAACAGTACAATGTAAACCATCAGAGCTAACCTAAGCCTATTGTTTTATGCCTTCGCAGCAATTTCAAGATATGAACAATCAAAATATTTATATGTTTCTCTTTCTGTAGGATGAGTAATTGAATTGATTTTCCTTGATATGTTGAGTAGGCCGAGCCATTCTAACAGTACATTGTAAACCATCAGAGCTAACCTAAGCCTATTGTTATATGCCTTCGCAACAATTTCAAGATATGAACAATCAAAATATTTATATGTTTCTCTTTCTGTAGGATGAGTAATTGAATTGATTTTCCTTGATATGTTGTGATGCCATGTTATATGTGGAGCGATAAGATAGAAACAAATAATTTTTGAAGAGTTAAAATAAGTGCTAGATTAAAAAGATGCTTATATGAAACTTTCTTTTGCCTCATTTTATTTTGACTTTTGATCTTAAGAGAATACAAAATCTGTATCGAATTTCTGTTACATTAGACATCACAATCAAAATATTTATATGTTTCTCCTCCTGTGGGATGAGTAATTGAATTGATTTTCCTTGATATGTTGTGATGCCATGTTATATGTGGAGCGATAAGATAGAAGCAAATAATTTTTGAAGACTTAAAATAAGTGCTAGATTAAAAAGATGCTTATACGAAACTTTCTTTTGCCTCTTTTTTTATTTTGACTTTTGATCTTAAGAGAATTCAAAATCTGTATCGAATTTCTGTTACATTAGACTTATAAAATAGCATGCATCCACACAACATTCAATGTTCTCTGATTTCAAACCTATCTTCGAGACCGACTTTTTTGTTCTGTATAAGTCGTCTTGAACTAATTTTTTTAAGATGTCTCTTTCAATAATACTGCAAAATTGAAGTATTATCGGGACAATTAAATTTTATTTTAATTTTGAACATTTTGAGAGATATAGATAACTCAAAATGTGATGTACAACATCCCCATAGTAGCTTTCCCAATTCAATAATTTATAAAACCCCTAAGCTTCTTGGTTTGATGACTCATTTTCCTGTTGACTTGGATAATAATATCTTGTTCCATCGAAAATCATTTTGACAAATCTACTCTAGTCAAATTCTTGTTGAGGATCATAGCTCGTCGAAGGAGCATAACTAAATATTAAAGAGTTAACATTGTCATGTGAAGTTCAAATCCAATAAACAAGTTAAAAATTCTCAACAATAACACCCGACTTCGTCAAGTGTTAATTGTGCTAAATTCCTGTGTTTCGTACAAGGACACTGAAATCTTCACTTAGATTTGTAATACAGAAGTTGAGATGCCGCTTGCACTAAGGTCTCGACATCGTTCAAGTTTTCTTCACTGATTATTTTTCTATCTAGATATAGTTTTTTTGTACATCGATGACCTTAATGTACGAATATCCTTAAATTACTTATCTCTTCAAGCAATTGCTGTTAGCAAAATAACTTTGTGTAGAAGGTGAAAGTATAGATGAGAATATTAGATTGATATAAAGGGAAGATATGATATTTGATGATATGACTAAGCTTTCTCAAATGTTGATTAACAAAGCGGCAAAAAATTAAATGTTGGAGTCACACCCTTAAAAAAGTTGTCGAGCGCTGAACACATGTCATCGCCCTTATAAAAAAATAATGAGGATGGAAATTCTAAATCAAAACATCAAGATTATCTAATTTTAGTCTCTTCATCAATACTCTAAACAATATTTTTGTCATAATTGGTAAGCCACATTAAAAGTCAAATAGCAAACATCACTTTTATCCCTCTAAAGTTGAAATACATATTTTCAAATACAGATTTAAAGCAACGAAGTGCCATGTATATAAATGTAAAAGTTTAGTTGTGAGATACATAAATGCATAAAAAATTGTGCCAGTTATGTGAATTTTCTTTTTAAAAAGGGACATTTACATGTATAACGTACAATTCTTATGTATTTACACACAACAATCAAAAAATTAATTTCACATAAAAAATATCCTTGTTACTAATTTTTAAAAATTAAATTCATACATGCATAGCACCGAGTCTCAATCCATGCATAGTATAGAGTCTATACATAGCACCGTACGGTTAGATCAAGGCACTTTGTACCGTTAGATTAAGGCACACCGAGTGAGACTCTGTATCGATAGATCTCTCTCTACCACCCTCAGGTTGTAATCTGTGTGCTTTCTTATAGGATTGCCGACCCGTAATGTTTTCTCTCCTTTTCTGATTTATTTCTGTTTTGTAATACCACTGATAGTATATAAAACCTTCCCCCTTGGACAATGAAATAAATGAAATTCTTTAGACTTTTTCTCATTACTTATTTTCTTCAATATGTATGTATGTATGTCTATAGGTATGTATGTATGTCTATATATATCATACATACATATGTATGTATATGTCCACACGCGCGCGCGCGCGCGCCCACACACATATACACAGGTTGACTGTTATGGATCACATTTCTTAGAGTACTATCTGTAATTTTAAAAACTAAAAAATAACAAATATTTATTTTAAGTTAATTAATAGAACATAAAATATAATGAGTTGTATGAAACATGTTATTTATATAAGAACTAATAATCACAGTAGGTATAGGTTGAGCAATAGTGCAAGGAATATGATGATATTAGAAATAAAATGAAAAAAAAAGAATAAAATAAAATAATAATTTATTATTTTTATTTTAATATTTTATAAATTTTTTTGCTTATTATACCGTCTTTCATATATTATCCTTACCTGTTCATATATATATTTTTTATTCATTATATTTTCACTTTCAATTATACCTTTAATTGTTTATATCTGTTTATGTGTATCGAACACTGAAATAAATAATTATATTGGGGCATTAGCCTTTATAATTTCACTTGAATGATATAACATATAAACAGCAAACCACATTCACCCGCACGTTTCTCCTTTTTTCCATATTTGTACATATTTTTTTGATATAGAAGCATAAAAATATTAAATTTTTAACATAGACAATTATTACAAAACATGCTACAAAAATTTGTAAAATTTGATATGTACCAACTGATAATAAAATTTGTTAGGAAAACTAATATGCAAAAAATGACTATCATAATAATAAACTTATTTATATACCATGCCCATAATAACATTTGGAAGCTTTTCTTGTTCTATAATAAATTTTGTCGAGTTTAATGGACTCTTTATAATACACAAAGTATTATATAATCCAAAGTACCTTTTAAAAACCCTTTTTTTAATGCCATTATATTCAACACATTCTATTCTACAACATATAGAATGCTAAAGGTTGAAAAAAATTTGTGAATATCCATAAATAAAAGTTTGTTTGAAATTTTACAAAAAAAAAAAGAAGATAAAACTGAAATTTGTAGCAGGGTAATAATAGCCTATCTAGTGCTGAATAATTTATCGAGCTAGATAGATGGACAAAATTTAGTATAAGGGAATAAAATGCTTTCTTTCTTTAGATATTATAAATCTCTTTTTCTTTCTAATATTCTTTGCTTAAGGGAATAAAATGCTTGGGATGAAATTTGGTAATGAATTTAGATATTTATAAAAAATTATATTTGTTATCATTATTATTTAAAAGATATAAGTGTAATTATGCCAATTTCTATATACTTAATTATAAAGTGTATAAACATAATATTATATAATCAAATATAAGACTAAATTTTTTTGAAAAAATAATAAATAAATAGGAAATCATGTTTAGGAAATGTTGATAGACATGCTATGTAAAACATACATCTGATGGTTCCGGAGAACCCATTTTTTCAGGAAAATGTGATTTTCTTAAGGAAGATAGATTCAACAACTTCTTGTTTTCATACTTAGAGTGCTCATAAAATTAGATCAA
Source organism: Phalaenopsis equestris (assembly GCF_001263595.1). Lineage (NCBI taxonomy): Eukaryota > Viridiplantae > Streptophyta > Magnoliopsida > Asparagales > Orchidaceae > Phalaenopsis > Phalaenopsis equestris. The sequence continues at coordinate 94,579 of NW_018164881.1, forward strand.
TATATTTTTTAGGTAAAAGTAAGTGTGCTTTAAAATATGGTAGAGCAAGTTTTTGAATTATTTAATTATTTAATTATTGTAACATTAATTTCAATTTGTCAAATTTGTCCAAATTAAAACTATTAAATGTTTAATAAACTGATACACCTATCCGTCTTGAACCGGTTTTGACCTGGTTGGCCTAGCCAGACCAACCGACATAGCAAACAAACCATCCGACAAAGCAAACAAACATGCTGACCCTGTTGAGAGGAGCAGAAGCAGGGTTCCCGGTTGGAAAAATTCTAGTCTCCGGGTGGGGCCTGCTAAGCCATTAATTAAGTATGTGAGAATAATTAATAGATGCTTTGGGAGTGTTTTATTAAGGTTGATCACTTAGGGTTTGCATTATATTTTTGTTCCCCGGTAGATTTTTCCTTTGGTTTTCTTGTTCCTAGCGGCATCAAAAGGTTTGTGAAGAGACGCTCTATCTTTCAAATTGTAGATCATCCTTGAATCTTGTTTGTTGGTTTTGATATTAATCATACAAACTTAATTTGGGGTCTTCCCACGAATTTTTGCAGTTTTTTCGCTGGTTTTGTCTCCCATTTATATTAAATTGGTATTAAAGCAAGATCTTGGGGAAATGACAACAAAGAAATTGAATGCTTCGGAAGAGAGATTGGAAGGAAATGTAGGACAACTTAAATCTAGGATCGAGGAAAAATTATCAACCATAGAATAAAGGTTTTTCTCCATTGCATATAGTTTCGAGTGCTTGGAGGAGATGATGCTGAGGCTTATTGGGATGCAATCCAAGACACCGATTGTTTACAAACTCTAGCCAAGGGTTTAGTTGAGCATCCTTGGCTAAATTGAAAGGGAAAGA
>NW_018164881.1:95987-97269 GCF_001263595.1 Phalaenopsis equestris
TTTTTTGAGCCGTTTAAGAAGGAGACTTACATGAGCAATTCTTTGTCTTGATTCATTGGGGATTGTCACGATGTATAGAGAGAGATTCAAGGTCATTGTTGGGACGACTGAGAGAGACTTCTAATCTATGTTTTTGCGGAGCTTTTTCCCATGTGATTTTTTTCTGTTCTGTGCTTCAAATGAACTTCAATCATAAAGATCTGTTTACTCCTTAACTCTCTCACATAATATGCTAAAATATGCTGAGGTTATTCACCATACGTCATTGTCGGTCAACTTTTTCGATAGATTATGAAAATATGGTATATGAAAATAATTTTTTAAATTTAATTTAATATAATAGATATATAGTTTGAGTTTTAAAAGCAGTATGTTTTAATTTTTGAAAAATGAGACCAAATGGATCTCATTTGTCCAATAGTTTGCATAATTGTGCCCGATAACGCGAATACTACACCCTTCCGAAAGAGAAATGTAGATCTCAACGATAAACTCAATCTTGCAAACTAAGAGATTTGTGACATCCGTTTGGTCTGCGTACCTTTTATTTATGACCGACAAGTTTCCCTATTTAATACAAAGATTAAGTATGATTTATTTTACCTGGGTTCCAAGTTCTCTATAGAGACAAACCCCTAGAGTTAATTACATCTCAAGTGACGGGAAAAACTCTCGATAATGATCAGTGGTTCTAGTCTTCAAGAATTCAAGGTTTAGGTTTTCACGGTAGAACGAGGAAAATCAAGTGGGAATGACTCAAGTAGGAACAATTCTTTCAGGAGTTCAATAGAATTAAAGGGTAGGGGATGTCACAGATCCTGAGGAGAACCCTCAGTGACTTCCCAAACTATCCTACTGTGTTGCTGCATTTTAGAGAAGATGTTATTTGAATTTTTAATCCTGCCAATTCTATTATTTGGGGCTTACATTTGCATAATACCCGATTATGCAAATAACCCACAGAGATAAGTAGGTTTACGTCGTATCACATGACAACCTCGAAACCTAAGGCGGGCTAGGACTTACGCTGCACAACATGGTTGTACAGGAGCCTAAAAAGGGAGTGAGGATTTACGTCGCGCTGGGCAAACTACCTCGAAGTCCTATGGGTTGTTATTATGCTAGGAACTGAATAAGATCTTCTCGTTGCTCGGTCTGAATTCCTCGCCGTGCTGCCCACAAAGTTGGCTCCAAGCTCAAGCTCCTGTCGTCGCGCCGGCTCCAGGGTTTAAGTGCTTGAGATTGGGAGTTTGTGCTTCACAGTTTTGGTGTCAATGTTTGG